>NC_031775.1:31821188-31870585 GCF_001522545.3 Parus major | reverse complement strand
GGCGGCTGCGGCTCCTCCGGCGGCTCGGCGGCTCCGCGGCAGATGCGCCCCGGCGCCCAGGCGCTGACGCCCAGCTCGCCCCGGCGGCTGGAGGGAGATGCTCGCCCAGACCGCCGCTTCTGCGTGAGGAAGCACAAGGTAAGGCGCTGCGAGCCCCCGAAATAGCCCCGTCCGCTGGTTCTGCCGGCGGAAAACTTCGTAGGGATGAGGAGAAAGGCTGGCGCTGAGCGCCAGCGTTATGCAATAGCGTATCTGCCTGCCTGGGAACGGCTCCTGCATCCAATAACTTTCGTGACAGATAAGGAGAGAATATCCCGATACGCGACTTTATTCTAGAAAAATACCAGCGTTTCTTTGCCTGCTCCCCTTCCAGCGGTGCCTGGGAGGGGAGAGGGGAAGCTGGAGGATTTTTGGAGGATGCACGAAGTGCTCTGGCTTTTCACGCGGCTGATGGCGAGGAACTACCGCTGCTTATTAACTTCAGCCGTCCTAATGAAGTGTCCGTACAGCGGCGATGGAGGAACGCGGGATGTGTTCATCCCTGAACTTGCAGTACGGCACTTCATTAAAAGCCTAACCAACCCAAAAATCCTCCTCGGGGACGGAAGCTGCTGCTGCTATTCAGTGAACTGTGCAGGGTTCTCCCGATTTAACACACCCGAGTCCCCCATCACCATCACCGACCACGCAGAAATCGGGGATGCCGTGGAAACGCCGTAGGAAAACGGGACAAAAGGTAGCGGGGAACCGTCCCCAAAGTCCCGGTCCTTGCATCCTGCGAGGCATCCCGAGCTGTCCGCTCTGCTGTTCCATCTCGCCTCCCTCGCCAGTAAAAATCCTCTGCCGTGACCTCGGCGCCTGCACTTAATGCCGTGTTTACGGGGAGTTACGGCAGCGAGGGGATGCAGGACTGCAGTTCCATGGGATCTGCCTGGGGGAGGCGGGGGGACCGCCAGCCCCGGCTAAACAGGGACATCTTGCACTGCTGGAAACAGGGAATTTATTCCCGGCTTATGTCACCGTCTCCCGAGGGCTCTGTCCCAAGGGAGCTGTGCCCCCAGCTCAGCCGACAGTCGGAATAGGGAATGGAGCGCTTTGCTTTGACCTTGTGGGTCTAAGCAGCTTAAAATCCCGCACGGAGGAGAATTTAACTCATTAAGCTCTAAAAATGGGAAGTGTGGGAAGATCTCTTTTTCCCAGCCTCGGAGAATCGTTTCTTTTTCCCCCAGCCGAATGCTGGCAAGTGCTAAGGAAAGGCAAACCAGTAACAGGTCATGTCTGATATAAACTGGGGATTTATTCCCTCAGCGTTAAGTGCTGGATGGTGCTCGGATTCACAGGGCTGCCAGGAATGCTGCATGTATCAAGGTTAAAATCTGGATTCTAGATGAAAAAGCTCCCAGCTAAAAATAAATAAATAAATAAATAAATAAATAATAAAAAATAATCACATGATATGCAAACTATATCCTAGCCATGGACTGGGATTAATTTAATGTCAAATTCCGAGCCAACAGACCAATAGTAAAAATAGGAAATCAGGGAGAGGAATGGATCTCCTCACTCTTGGTGTGATGCCTCTTGGTGTTCCACCAGCCTGCTCGTGCCTGGCTGCCTGGACTACAATGATCTGTTCCCTCTGAGTACAAATAACAGTTCTAAGTTAAAAGCTGGATTTTACTCCTGGCATTAAAAATTCATATTTAAATGAAATTATCTCAGGGCTCAGGTATTACTGATTTATCACCTGGAGGGGGATATTCTGCTGTACAGTGGTGGCATAGGGTCCCAGATTCCAGGAGAAATCCATGATGAAGATTGCTAATCCAGAGACTCAGACTGGATTGTTCCAATTCCAACAGTTCTAAAATAAAATTCCTGCCCCAGAGTTTAAGGTGGTGTTGCTTTGAAAGCATCCTCCCTTCACATGATGGGGAAAGCTGATACTAAATGAGCTTTTTTTAGGGCTTTTTTTGTAAGGATGTCACAATGCCCTTGATGAAAAATGTTTGTTCTTTAGGACTCCGTCATCATCAACGATGTTTTTAACGAGATGCTTGAGATAATTCTAATCCTGGATGGAATCAGTGCTTTTCCCTGGGACTGACACGTGAGAAATGAGCTGGGCAGGAGCAGCAGGAGAGAAAGTGTTCAGTTCCTTACGAGGAGGGCGAGCACTCAGCGTTCAGCGCACCCTGGCACTAACTGAGCTCACAAAGGAGCTCCAAGATCCTCGCTGCCTTCTTCCCCTGTTAACCACTGCACTGACAGAGCATTTCTGCATCAGGGGAACACACAGCATATTCTACATTCTGATCTAGGTATAATTAACTCAGAAAACAGAGTGGGAAGTTGAGTGGAGAGGAAGACAGGGAAGGGAAATGTGGTGAAGAAGCCCAGGAGCTGCCCGAGTGCCGAGTCACGGAGTGTGCGTCACCTCCAGCGGCCACACACCGCTGGTCACCACCAGCACACTGCCTGGGAATCCAAAAATCCAAACCCAGCCAGGGATTGTACACAAGGCAAGGAAATACCAACACTAATGATTGCTTCTGGAGGATTTAAAAGTGAACTTAGTCATGCCGGTCCTTTGCCGTGACTGATGTGGAAACCAGTCAGGGAAACCAGTCAGGGAAACCTGTGAGCTTGCCAAAAACTCCTGCTAAAATGTAAGGATACCTCCACAAAGCTCTTGAGCTATGATGCCTCAAGGCTATTCCTTGTCCGAGCACAGGACAGGGAGAACTAGGGATGTGTAGTCCCATAATTCATGCCCACTTGAGGAAATGACAGTAAATCTAGAATACCTGAGGCCATAAAAAATTCACGTGATTATCTGAACTAGCTATTAATAAAAAGCTCTCATATTCTGCTTTATGACAGGCACGGTTTAAAGAACTGCTGAAAATTTGTCTAAGATATTAAAAAACATCTAAGCAACAAATCTATTTTATAGCCCAATACTCCCTTGTATTTTTACTAATCAGTTTGCATATTAAATTTGCTTTATGAAAATGAAATCATGAGCGTATATTAAGGAAAAAAATCATCTCAGAGTGGTAAATTCAGTGGGAGTTCCACATTCAGCCATCTGAAAACTGGTGCTTGCTTAGAAAATCCTGCATAACCTCTGAACACACACAGGTACAACTCCCTGGGTATTGACACTCAATTTTAAATTGTTATTGACCACAGAGAATGTGCTCAGAGCATTCTCTTATTGTAGTGGCACATCCCCATTTGGAGGCTGTTTACTCCAATTTTACTACATTCAGGCAGAAAAATGATCCATTAATACTCTTGAGAACAGTTCACCCTGTTCATGCTTTTGCTCTGTGTCAGGGTGATCCGTGCCTGAAAACTGCTCCCATTAAGACATCCCAGCAAAAGTCTCCCAGGCAAAGAGAACTGTGTGGAAAAATAACAATTCAGTGATCAAACAGCAACATTTGGTGTCCTCTTTGCCTGATTTTCTCCTCCTTTAGTGGCACATCACCGGGGCCTGATTTTGCTCCAGTTTTTCCCAGCTAAATCCACTGGGTTTGATACAGAGTATAGAGGAGTAAGGGCCATTTTCCAAGTCTGAATTAAACAGAGATGGATTAAAAAGAGTGAAGGCCTTCAAGTCTCGCTATGTTTAGGTGCAGAGCCAAACTTCTGAATCATTACAAGAGGTTTCTGTCCTGGCAGGGAAGTGCAGGAGCTCTACCATGTCCCACTCCCCAGAGTTGCTGATACCTGGTCTCAGGCTCAGCCCATATCAAAAATAGTTGTTAATCATCTCAGAAACCCCAGTTTAACTCGTGTTTGTGACATCCATGGGCAAGAGAAGCAGGTTGCTGCTGTTATTTTTGCCTGCCCATGATTGCTGGAGCAAGCCTATAAATAAAGCCCACGTAGTTACCAAATTAAACCAGTTTAAAAACAAAAGCAGAGGAAGCTCCTTCCATCTGGCCTGAGTAAGGAGGAATTGTCACAAGCTCACAAAAAAAAGAGTTATTTCTTTTGTGCTCTTGCCCACCTTCCCTGCTTGTCTGACAGCTGCCTTTCTCTCTTCTTACATTTTTTTCCCCAGTTCTCACGTCAAGGCTGTGATTGCATTGCTTGGAACAATTTTGGTGAGGTCAAAGCTTATAAAGCCCAAGCACGGTGTAAATGACTTTTTAAAAGCTGGAACAGGGGCTCTCTGATGCTCAAGACAAACCCATTTAATACAGTCCCATTTCAGGACTGTATTTTAGAAGTTCATAACACATCAAATAGTTTTGGGTCTGGTTAGTAACTTCCTGGGAGAAGGAAGAAGAGGGAATTCAATAAAATCCCTAATTTTGGTGTATTTATGAATAAGCACAAAATCTACAACAAGCTCAAAGTCTCCTTCCAACCATTAGTAATTGGTTGTTCATGCCCATTTTGTTATTATATTCATTATTCTCAGCTGCAAATAGAGAAATGAATGAGGAGATACCCACAAGTACAGAAATTTAACTTGTGCATCAGTTGAATACATTTCTGTGTATCAAGGCCATCGGCAAATAAAACACAGCGATATCTCTACGGAGCTGACAAAGAGACAGATAAAACATCCCACTGCTGGAGAGAGTAATTCAGCAGAAATTATGCTTGAACTGCCTGCTGACAGTGATAACACTGATCCCTTCTGGAGACTGAGCCCAAGTTGCTGAATTCCAGAGGAATCCGTGTGTTTCAGCTGAGCAAGCTGCTGAGAAGAACGTGGCACGTTCCTGCATTCCCAATTTGTAATAAAACACACAAAGCCACAAGAAAATTGATGCAAATTATCTGTCTGGTGGCCAGCTGTGGTGCCTTCCCCAGCCAAAAAATATCCTTGAGAGGGTCTTTAATTATTACTTTAATGAACTTCCTAATCATCCCTATCACAAACAACCCATGCTGCAATCCAGAATCACAGGGTGGTTTGGGTTGGAAGGGCATTAAGGATCAACTCATTCCAATTCACTACCATGGGCAGGGACACCAGATTTATTTCTAAATCCTATTCCACGTTTTCTCAGGTCCACCAAACCTGGGAGCAACGTACTCAGCAACTCCACAACACTGTGTGTGCTTCCCTCTTCATTCCTCACGTAGTTCTTCCCACATGGCACCAAAACTGTGTTCCCTGGAATGAGCAATTTCCATCAGAGTCCTCCTGTTTGATGAGAACCTGGGATCTGGGGAGTTTTAAGACAACTTCCCCTCACACAAGAATTTGGCTCTTCCTTCCCAGTATTTCAAAAGCATCTTAGATCCAGCTTTGAGGAAGTTTTGCAGCTTTAGGGACTGTAATTCCCCTCAGCAACTGAAGCTTTTTGCTCTACTAAAGCTCTTTTTGGGTAACTAATGGGAATTTTTGTACAATGTCCTAGCAGGAGTCACGTGGATCTGTGCAATTTCCCCAGCACCAGCAAGCTCAGATCTACCCATACACAGATAATTCAGAACTGCAGCAGAACCAGAACCTGCCTGAAACCAAAAAGTTCAGGAATGTGCTCCTCAAGAAGGTGACAAATGACACAGCTCTTATTTGGTGCTGGCTGCTGCCAGCAGTGGAGTGCAGAAACACATCTAGACAGATCCCATTCTCCAATTAGCATCCTGCTAATGATGTCAGGTTTTAGACCTAAATTACCCAGCTGAGTTGTTTAACAACACTTCACACCCTCCCAAGCTTGTCTGCCTGGAATCCTGATCCAAGCAGGAAGAGCTGACAAGGCTCTGATGCCTCACCAGCACCGACCCCAGGAATGTCACTGTCATCTCCCATTGCAGGGAGCTCCAGCAGATGGGATCACCTGCATTCCCAAGGGAATGCTCTGATCTGCAGAGCAAAAATTAAGGATGCAGGATCGAAGCCTGCAGCTGGGACCTGCTCATCTGCTTCTTCCCCTTCACCCAACGCTTGAACATCTCTGATGAAGGAACAAAACCAGCTGCAGTTTCTGTAGGTCTCACAGTCTGGCCATCCCTGAGATCCAAGGCTGGACAGGGCTTGGAGCAGCCTGGGACAGTGGAAGGTGTCCCTGCCCATGGCAGGGGTGGGATGAGATGATCTTCAGGTCTTTTCCAACCCAAACCATTCCATGATTGTGTATTCTCAGCACTCAGATCCCTCTGTGCAGAGCTCTGACAGTTTTACAACTCTGTTGGTCAAAGCTAAAGAGCAGCACTGCTTTTTCCCTGTCATTTTCCTTAAACACCCACAAAACCTATTGATGTCAACTAAGAACAATTAAACTTAGTATTCAGCAGTAATGCCAATAAGGAACTGCCTTAAACCCTTCCTTTTAACAGCTTGACCTTTAAATTATTTACCAGAAAGTCCCATAAAAATGAAAAAGCTTCCAGTGCAAGTCCTGTGGCTTTTGGCTAGCCAGGAGAGTGAGAGCAGAACTATACGGGATTCTCCTAGCAACCCATCCTCAGCACCATCCTCCTCCTCCTCCCCCTGGAGCAGGGACAAAGCCTTGCCCAGATTTACATGGCAAAATAATGCTGAAGGAACCTTCCCTCCTCTCATCCTCGGAGCTGCAGAGCACGGGGAAAAAAATCAGCCTCGCTCTCTTTAACGGTGACATTATTTTTTCCAGTCCACTAAATCCCAGCAAATGTTTGAGATCAGAACACTCTGAATTCACAGGGAGTGAATATCTTGTGACACTGCATTTGTTCCACTGGGAAGTTAATAGTTATTAACTCACCCCATAAGTCTACGCTGGTTTTAGTGCAAGTGCAAATCTCCTGTTAATGGTGCTATTCCTTGCAAAATTCTGTTATGGGGAAAATAACCCTGATTTTCCAGAATTTTATCACGTTGAGTGGATTCCTTTTAATTGTCTGCATGGAACAATATAGGAAGCAACACAACCTAAGTATTATTAAAATTTGTGTTCCAAAAGCATAGTAGAGATGTCAGAATTAAAGAGAATTGCCTCTACCAGCTGCATTCAGGAAAACTGGCTTGGTTTGTAAGGAAAATTTTAAGTAGTTTATCCTCCAGTAGATTCCTCTTTTATCTAAAAGTCTCCAGGCTTATTAAATCGTACGTTTTATTTGTTGCTACTTAGTTCTGAAGCTGAAGCTCACAAGAGCATTTAAAGGCATTTATTGGGTATCTCAGCCATTAGCTATGATTTTATACAGAGCCTGCCAATGGATGGGAGAGGGGAAAAGACAAATCCAGTGCCTCACAATCCTGATAATTCCAAAGGAAGACTTCCAAGGCACTTGGAAATGCAGCAGTACGGATGATTTCGGTATTGAGCAATAAATAAGGAAGTTCAAGAGAGAGAAAATTCAAGTTCAGCGCCTCAGGGTTTCAAAACAGAGGTAAAAAAATACTGGTTTGACATTTAGCAGCACTGCTAAGTCTGTTATTCTACATGAATGACTCTGTGATGAAATAAAGACAGGCTGGGCTACCCCATCAGTTTTTCTAATAATCCTCTCATCAGTACTTTTTATTCCCTAAAAACTGGGAATACCTGCACCCTCAGATTTATTTGGAAGTCAGAATTTCTCCTCAGTCCTTTTGTATTAAAACCCTCCAAGAATTCCTAACACAGGCAAAATTTCTGCAAATTTTATAATTAATAACTGTCTAAGATAATTTGTATTTCCAAACATTTTTTATCATGACAGTCTTCTTTACTGGACATTACATACTAAATAATTTTTTATGTTTCAAACATAACAACACTGTCAGCTAATTAACAATTAGATTCATTTGAAAAGAATAAAAATACTCATTTCATGAAGTCAAAATGTATGGGATATTTAGGATTAATCTTAGGTTTCTAATCTGGATTTGTTTCTATGAAGTAAACCTGAGTTTCTTTCTGCTCTTTATTTTTAACAGTACAATTGGATAAATATTCCATGGATACACTTATGACTTATAAACATCAAATAGTTTTTGCAAAATAAGTGGCTTAAGGTGATATTTAGGCATATAAAAATTATATCTGAGGCAGTGGGGATTTCTCAGGAGAATGTCCAGCCTGGAAATATCCAGAAGCCCAAAGATGCTGCAGATCACTTCCCACTTTCCATGGAAAAAGCCAATTATTTACAATTCCCTGCATTATTTTAAGCCCATCCATCCATCCACAAATTCCTGTTCGCTCTTAATACATGCACAGATGTTTCCAGCTGCATCTCCAAAACCTTCATTTGCTCTGGAAACCCAAGGACTGAAATCTGTGCCTTTCATCTGCATTTAGAACCTGGAAAGTTTAAGCCCACTCTGCGTATTAACACATCCTGAATCTGCTTCTGTGTCATAAAACTGACAGGGATAAAATGGAAATTGCAAGGTGAGTTCCAAATTCTCCTCTCCCCTCATTAACCAACCAGTCTGGAAATTCCACATTGGAATTCTCTTCCCAGAGCAGTGACTTTGCAGAGTTTGGGATGCAGAGTGAAAGTCCTGCAAAGATTTGTGCCACCTAACTGGTGGTTTCCATAATTACCCTGAAGATTTCATACTGATTTAAGGCTTCTCTGTGCATCACTTTTTAGTTACTATTATTATTATTATTATTATTATAATTATTACTATTACTATTGTTACTATTTTTACTATTATTGCTACTACTGTTATTACTACTACTATTATTATTATTATTATATTTATTTCCATAGTCAAACATAGAGGGATGCTGCTTAAGAGTAATCAGCCACAAGTTTATAAACAAATCAAGGCTAAAAACCCCAAAACTAAGCTTGTGATTACTTAAATATTTAGTTTAGCAAATCAGCTCTTTGTTTGGAGTAAGTACAGATAAAAAGTTGAACTCTATTATCTGCATGTAATTGGCATCTGCAACTAAAATTCAAATGCAGAGGCTTTATTACCCCCCTGACAGCACAAGGCATAAATTGAGAAATTCCAGCTCAGATACTTCAGTTTCCTGAAGTATCCAAAAATCCTGCAGAGACCACGCTGTGGCAGTGCCTAAATAAACCAAAATAGGAGGCAACTTTGTCCAAACCAACCATGAAAGCCAATAGGAAATATTTTATCAACTCTGCCCTGTGTTTAACTCACAATTGACTCTTTGCTCAACTGTTCTTTTATCAGCTGAGCACAGAGAATTCCCCTCAAGAGACACCAGGATCCGAGCAAGGCTTCAAAAAAATACTGACTTCTTTTGGTTGTTGTCATTCTTAATCACAGATATCTCTAAAATTATTACTCCCAGCTACTAGTGGGAATAAAAAACTCTGTATCAGCTAAATCAATCAGGCCTGTGCAGTTGGGAAAGGGAGACAAGCAATTTGGTGAAGAATCAATTTATTGGCTATTAAAGACATGCTTAAAATTAACTGCAAAATAAAGTTCCCCATGTATCTACTCTGGAGGATATCTCCAGATTCCTGGTTTCAGCTGGGTGATGAATGGAATGGAATTCCCATGGATTCCATGGGAAATCATCCCAAACCAACCCAGCCATCCATCCTGCAGCCCCCAAAAATGATGGGATTCAAGTGGGAGGTAAAATAATCTGAAAATTGAGACAGGTCACAGATACTAATGAAATATCAAGCCAATACTTGAAAATAAATTGCATGTTAATGGATCCTGCTGTCAAATAACCAAGTGCCCAAAAACTCACTTGGACAACTCCAGGGAATCCTAAGAGATGGTTCTAAAGGGTGATTTTCAGAGCTAACAGCCAATTTTTGTAGCCTTTTTTGGTAAAAACATGGTTTTTCAGACACAGTTACTGAGTATTTCACATCTTTGTGAATGCAACATTTCATTTTTGCCACAGTTTCCTGGGAGCTCAGAAACTTCCCACTGGCAGATTTGGAACTAATGTCTGTTGTGTTCTTGTATTTAGGGTTTGTTGTTTGGTTTTTTTTTTTGTCAAATCATTCATTTACCAGACTGCTATGGAAAATTTGCTTCCAGCAAATCTGAAGTGCAGAGTTTTGGGGTTCAACAGCAGTTTTTACAGGTTTTTTGTGGTCCAGCTGCAAGCCAAAGGAGCAGGTTTGTTTCTTAGCCAGCACATTTTTCACTAAAACATTCCCAAATTCCAGCCCTAGATAGATAAAATGATGGATTCCTCTACTCCCTACCTGCTCTGATTGCACAGTGTCCCTCAAATAAAGGCATCTCTTCACTCACAAACATGATCACAATTAAAACACAGCCCAAACAGGCCAGGACAGGACATTGATGTTCCCCCACAACAGATTCCTTATTTAGGGTTTCAAATGGAACAAAAAATTCCTGACATTCAAATGTAGTTCATTTATTCCCCTCAAAATCTGTCCTATTTGTACCTCATGTGTTAAGGGCACAGGGATAACTCACGTTACCCCTCTACCCTACTTTGATCTTCAGACTCCTTAGAATTTCCATTATATTATCTCTTTTTCCCCAAAACGGGGATTTGTCACTTTGGTATCAGATCCTAGGTTTGTATATATAAAATATCCAGTTGAAAACTGGGATCTGGAATCTCAGATTCCCTTATTTAAATGGTTTTGTCCTGAATTTTCCCTTCTTTTTGCTTCTTCTACAGACTTTGCACAACATCAGAGTCACAGAAAAACTTCTTCCCCTTCTCCAAGGACTGCAGCTCCCTCACCACTCCCTGAGCATCACAAGTCAGACAGAAAAAGGCAAACTAGGGGGATTCCAGAATATTTCAGTTCCTTCTTCACAAATTACCAGGGCCAGGGAATTAAAACATGAAAAAAAAAATTAAGTGATGACACGTTTTTGTGAGATTTTTGACCTTGGGCTCTGTGCCATGCACATCTGTGTGTATCTTTAGGGAAGTGTTACTTTTAAACCTCATAAACATTCAGTTTTCCAATGAAAATGATTTCTTCATAAAGCTTTCTTACTTTAAATATAGACTAGTCAAGGATTCATTCCCTTGTGCCCCTGAGTTGGCTTTCTAAAACAGATGCTATTATGGCACTTAACTCTTCATGAGTTTCACATATTTTATTAAATAGACAAAGGAATTTTAATTAAAAATATATTTCAAGTACACCTGGAAGTCCCTTTACTTGTTTTACATTGTTCTCCCAAGTCCCTCTGAAGGTTTCAGCAGGAGATATATGCAGAATGTTTGGATTAAGTGGGAATTTGGTAATTCAGCAAGTCTCAGGGAGAAATTTGCACAAAGGGAAAGTAAAAATTACAACTTCAAACGAGGTATAAAAATGAAATCTTAATTATGCAGCTACTCCAGATCCCCTATGATCTGTACAACCACTGGGGTTTGGGTTTTTTGGGGGTAGATGCTTTGTTAAGCACTTGGCATCTTCTCCTCCTTGAGGAGGAGCTTGTATTTCAATGGCAGATTAAGTTAATTTCTGTGAATCATCACAGGTTTGGAGGGTTTTTAGTGCTTTAGGATCTTTAGGGATAAGCAGCTGTGTCGTAAAGGCACATTACTGCTTCTAGGAAAGGATGAGTTGTTTTGCATTTGAAGCAAAACCTTAATTGATGCACTGCTGACTTCCTCCAAAACTTCACTAATTCATAAATTTTATGCATCCAGCACTACCAACCAGTTGCTAGTAATAATTAATCTGCATTTAGTTTTAGCTGTGTGGAAATTTTTTATAAAAATCCAAATAATGACACCTCTAACGACCAATTAATTCCTTGCAAAGAACGCTGAATACATTACACAGCAAAATTGTGTTTGGTAAGCAAGCACACACTAAAAATAATGCCAGTTTGACACTTCTTGCTACTAAATGTTTGCATTAAAGGAAGATTAAGGGTGGGCAGAGCTTTCAACTTTTCCTCACTTGGACAAAGACACTCGGTTTTCAGTTTCCCTGTAGTTTTTCTTAACTATCAGGCAAATTCAGAGGATTGGCTTCCTGGGAGCACATATTCCTGAAGGAAATTGCTTCTGGGAAGCCCTGGCATGACATTTCTTATCCTGGGAAAACATTTGTGGAAAACCTTCTGTCCCCAGGAAAGCTCCTCTCTGAGGAGCAGGTATTCACAACAGATGGAGATAAAAAGCACCATTAAGGTACAAATCTCTAGGGAGTCACCAAGGGCTGCGACCTGACGGAATCGAGCGCATCGGTCACGAGTCGCAGCCGATTTCAGCGGGATCACAGGAACGTGGCTCAAATATTGCAAAAAAAGGGGGAGAAAATAACATTTCTGTTGTAACTTGAGGCTTTTTGCCCTGTTTTTGGCTGCAGGCATCATGGTGAGTAAGGAGCCCAGCAAATGCTTACTCACCGCCTCGGACAGCGACGTCGAGCCCGCGGCTTCCCTGGCGCTGGAGATGAAATACGCGCTGGATCCCAACCGGCAGATCAAGAAACGGAACAAAGCCCTCCAGGTGAGGTTCAAGGATATCTGCGAGGCCCAGAACGAGCAGAGGGACAAGCAGCTCTCCACCTCCTCCACGCAGGACCCCGACAAGAGGGAGGCCAAGGCCATCTCCTACAAGACGGCCTACCGCAAGTACATGACGGTGCCCGCCCGCAGGTCCATCCCCAACGTCACCAAGAGCACAGGAGTCCAGACTTCCCCTGATCTCAAGAAGTGCTACCAGACCTTCCCTCTGGACAGGAAAAAAGGGAATATTCTGAAAAGCGCCTCGACCGTGGACACGTTACCGAGCGAGAACAACGGGTTCCTGATCGAGGTGAAGGACAGGGAGGGCCGGGGCTCGGGCGAGGCCGCGGCGTGGGGCAGGAAGGCCGGCAGCCTGCAGACGGCCGAGTTCATCTCCCACATCTCCGAGCGCGCCGCGCACGACGACGGCGCCGAGGCCTGGAAAAGCAGCGATTTGCACACTTCTCCCAAAGAGCCGCCGCCTCCTCTGCCCAACTTGGCCGAGCCCGGCGAGGAGGAGCCGGTGCGGCCGCCCGGCCGGGGCAGAGCGGCGGCGGCGCGGCTGGGGAGCGACGAGGCCGCCCAGCCCCTCCACGGGAGGGTCTTCAAGACCGAAGTGGCCACGGTTTACCTGCCGGCCTCGCAGCCCGACCTGCCCGGCCTGGGCGACTGGGGGCCGTGCCCCGAGGAGGACGACAAGAGGACGGTGCAGCTGAACGGGGTGCAGCCCCCGGCCGGAGATGCCCGAGTTTGTGCGGCGCGGGCGCAGTGCCCGGCCCCCGAATGTAGTGACCAGAGCCTGCAGGTCAACGTGGCGCCCATGGAGGAGAGCCAGCCCTGCCGGACGGCCGTGGCTGTGAGCCAGGAATGCCAACAAATCGTGCCTCACACCGAAGTTGTGGACTTGAAAGCGCAGCTTCAGATGATGGAGAACCTGATCAGCTCTAGTCAGGAGACCATCAAAGTGTTGTTGGGTGTTATACAGGAGCTAGAGAAGGGAGAAGCTCACAGGGAAGGGTGAGTAGAAGCTTTTTTCATGAGTATGAGCTGATTGAAATGTCTTTTCCACCTTGAGTTTGCTGATGCCAACGCGCCCCTGCCGCTGCGCACGTGGCGCTCCTCACATGGACTTTTGCTGCTTTAGGAGAAACCTGCCAGCAGCATTCAGATTGCTATCTGCCAGTCCCAGGGTGTAATTAAGTAATTACTTAACGAAGGGCCCATATTACATCTTCTTGTGCCTTTTCTAAGGAGAACGAGCCGCTCTCCAAACAGGATTAGCGAGGATGTTTTCACATCAGCAACTTGCATTAGCCATAATTCCTCACACGGCATGAAAAGCAGCAGCAAAACCTTCATTCTGTAAGAGACTTACCTTTTTAAGATTAAGGGATATTACTACAACTCCTAATGTAATTCCCTTAATGGCATATGAATCTCGTCTGGTTTCCTTTCACCTGAATTTTTCATGGTATTTCTTTCAGAAGGAAATGAAATGGAAACTTTGAATATCAAAGTCTTCTTCGTAACTTTCACACAGCTCTAAACACAACAAACCCAATCAGAAAGAAATAAAATCGTGTTCATCCCTAGCTGTCATTATTTAAATCAATCCATTTTCAAGGCATTAAAAATACTGAACTATAACTCAGTACAACCTTTAATCTTTACCTGGTTAGTTCAACCCATCTTTTATCACCTTAACAAACATTTTGGAGACTGACTCACCTTAGTTCCCTCATCTTTATTCAGGGAACATAGCTCAAAATGTATGTGTGCTGTTTGTGTGGTTTGAAATACTTCTGTAATTAAATCACAATTTGCCCAGAAGAGATCAGGACTTTAAAATTAAGAAACCAACAGCTCATGCTACTTGAAGCAGCACCTGCTTTTGAGTCAGAAAGGTACATCTTAAATTTCTTTATGAATGTGGAAGTCATGTGAATCCTTCAACTCAAAATGTTTGGCATTAGAAAGTCATCTTAGCTGGATCCTGCTGTCAACACAGCCGTTGTGTTTTGAGGTTATTTTACAGCTGTTATATTGTTATTTACATCCTGATCAATTATCAAGTCCTGGATATTCAGACTGCGACGTTTCTTGGCCTACCTGAAAGCCACACAGGTTTCTATGATCTTAAAGATCTTTTCCAACATAAACAACTCTATCATTCAATTTTTTAAAAAAATTATTCAGAAAGAGAATTCCCCTGACTTTCTTAACTTCAACAAACTGCAGGAGCTTTGGGAAGAAGTGCCAAGCTGCTTTTCAAGTCACAAAATACAGAAAACTATTTCATCATCATCGTAACTCATCACTCGCTCGTCGAGAACCCTGAGTGCACAAACACCCACATCACCCCCAGAGTCACCTGCTATAAATCCTCTCCTTCCTCCATACAGTTACATATGCAGATTTTATCCTTCCCAAAGATGGTACAGGTGCAGCAAATACAGATTTTTGATTGCCCTGACAGAGCAGAGCTGTTAATGCAGCCAATGTTAGGAGTGTATCCCTGCCCTTGGCACAAAACAGATCTTGGCCAAACCAGCCACGATTGTCTGCAAATAATTCCTCTGCAGCTGTCAGCCTTACAAAGCTGTATTAGCCCTAAAATGGTGAAATTATGCATAAATCCCAGTTTGGAATATCTTTACAGCATCTCAGACTCGTGTATTGGAGTTTACAAGACTCACTTGACCAAGAAGAGCCTATTTATTAGCACTGCTTTATTCCTGGAGCCACTTCCAGCTGCTCCTGCACGTGCTCCAGACATGTCCCAGACCCTGCTGCCCACCGAGGGCGTCCAGAGGGGGAGGGAAGGAGAAGAAGGGAGATGCACACTTGTGTATTTTCACATCCCTGCACTCCAGACCCCTCTGATTTTGTGGCTGCTGGATGCTTTGGAAGGAGACTGCACAGCTTTGTGCTCGGGACCTTCCGCAGTGATCCCTCTCTGCAGAGCTGGGAGAACACTCTGTTCTCCTGCAAACACCAACACATCATTAACACGAAGCCTGTCTTTATCCCCAGCTCCCTCAAATTACACAACTCCTGCAATAATAGGCTGCCCCATCCTTTTATTAGAATAATTCTTGCCAGTTGCTGCATTCATCCTACAACATCTTTGCCACAAACCCTGTGTAAACTATTACGTATCCCCTCAGTGCCAGCATGTTGAGCTTTTTTTCCCTGTTATAACCAGGTTTTAGGTCAGTTTAGATGAAGAATTTAAAGCAGTTCTACTGTTTTTTGTAGCCTCTTCCATCTGCTAGAACAGTAAGAGATGTTTTGTGTTTATGGAACTCATCTACTTTTCTGATGTACATTAAATTCCTTAGAACAGCACATGCTACAAGGAACAAATACAAATAACACACTGCTGGTAAAGGGAAAAAAAAACAAAAAAAACCCCACCAAAAGCAAAAAACAAAGCCCCAGCTAAAATTTCTTAATCAGATTTTTCTGCCTTTAAGGAAATCAGTGTTCTTTAAGTGCTGTTGCAGTGCCATGGGACTGGTGCTCAGTGGATTCATTTTCACTAATATGCTGTAGGTCCTGAACTGCTATTACTGCAATTCATCACTAAATGAGTCGATGCCAGCAGAACTGTAGCAGCATCTCTGAAGGCAGCAGTCTCATCCTTTGGGTGCCCATCATCTGTGTGTGCTTTTGAAAATGTCAGTGCTCCATCATCTGCAATTAGCAACAACAGCCAGCACTCAACTCTGCTTGAAGGGAAGGGGAAAGCCACTGGAGCAGGAGGAGAAACACAAAACCTGTGATCCCCCTCCCAGTATCAAAGGGCATTATTAAAATCCTGTGTTATGTTCCTCGTTATTTACTAAATCTTTGGCAAAATGGCTGTTGTACCTCTCTGTGTGGAAGCTTCTACAAAAAAAGCCAATTACATCCCAGAAAACATTGCTGGATGCCTTAAGTCATGCATGAAGCAAGTGCAGAGCTGCAGCTTCAATTAAGAGTCCCAGCTCAGAGTTAAAAAAAGCATTGAATATTACATGATGCAGGGTGCAGCATCACAACACAAACCCAGCTTTATTCTCTGGTTTTATTCTGATAAATTATCAGCAATCTCACTTTACAGACATATTTGTCTGTGCTCAGAGGAGAATTTAGGAAGCCAAATGTGTGAGAATCACTAAGGCTGTCAGGACTGCAAGCAAAATGCAAGTTAATCATTCTGAAACCTGGCTAACGAAGATCTGTGAAATAGAGAACAGAGGATGAGCACATAATCAGAATTACTTTGCTGCTGCAGAACAGCAGTGACCTGCCCTTTAAATCCTTCCCGTGGAAGGAACAGTAATCTGGGCCCTCCTCATTATACAACAAATCAGCAATTTTAATAAACAAAGTGCTCAATTTGCCACACAAAAACAAGTCACAGTATTTTGGCTCTGCCAGGCCAAATGCTACACATTAGACAAGAGTTAAATGAACCTGTTTCAGAGCTAATTTATATTCTTCTATTAGTCAGCAGTGGTTCAGGAATTTAAAGAGCTCTCAACAAACTCCTTCGAAGAGGCTTTGAGAGAACACGTTGTCATGGATGGAATTTAAATGTCATTGCACGTTTTTCAATGACTAAGGGATTTTTGTGCCTCACATTCTCATTTCTGAGCAGCAAATAAGCCCATATTGTGTGTGTGGATGGAGGTTTGCACCCAAGAACAGGAGAGCAGGGAGCATCCTCACCCGAGTCCTGCCCGAGCAGCACAGCCAGCACTGGTCCTCAAGGTCACCCAGAGTGATCCTCCTGCTCAGCAAACCCAAGTCAGGGAGCCAAAGCAATTATTGCCTGAGTTGTTTGCTCTGCTCCCTTTTAGGAACCAGCCCAGCTCTTCAGAGCAAGGAGACAGAGCAAGGCTGGACCAACCTCTGCTGTCCAGCTCAATCCATCCCCCCCAGCTTCCAAACTGGAGCTCCTTATTTCACACCTGGAGAAAAGGAAGATTAAAGGAGTTTACAAGAGCAAAGCCTCTGAAAGCACAGCCTTTGGGAGCGATGTGCCAGCTGCAGGAATGACAGGACAGGGCTTGGTTTGGGATTTCCCCCCTAGTTTGGTTTGTTTTGCTTTTTTTTCAATTGCAGCCCTGGCAAAGGGAAGGTTTAACAGGATCGTTTCTGAGAGAAAACCTGGAAATGGAGCGAAACAATAGATAAGCTTAACTACAAATGAAAGCTCACTAGAAATAAATACATGAAAAGCAGAAAGAATGCAGCAAATGGCATCTGGGATGCACAAACTGTGTCATATTCTGAGAGACTCCAGGGTTTGGGATGCTGTAAGAACAGTTTGGGAAGAAGATTGTGATGAGTGCCTTCATTTCCTGCTGTGACCTTTTCACATCCACTCATTCTGTCTGGAATCACCTCTGAATCACCATTTTCATTTCATTATCCCTGAAACCACCCCCTAAATTCTTCCTTCTTTTCTGTCACTGGAGCTGCAGTATTTTGGGGTGTGCATCACTTACAGATCATTCCCAAACACAGATACACCCAAACACCTCAGAAATGATAACAATCCACCTTCCTGAGGCAGGAAATCTCTTTGGATACATCCACCTTAGGAAAAAGGAGTAATTTTTGCACAAATCCATGGATCTTGTGATCCTTGGGCCAGTGATTGTTGAGTGCTGCTCACTCAACCCAAAGCAGGAGCATTACTGAGACACCAAAAGTCCATTTACCTTCCCTCACTTTAAGAAATTTGGTTTTCCAAGCTCTGAACCAGCCCTTTCCTGCCCCCCAAAGCTGGAGCACAGCAGGCACACACTGACACCTCACCATTAGAACAATTCCATGATATTCCAAAACCCCTGGAGGTTATTCCAATATCTGCTGCCAGCCCATGGGATCCCCTTGACTCCTCTCACCTAAAATTCTCTTCTGTAAAAAAATCCCAGACCAACCAAGCAATGAAAGCTGACGATATAAAACTGATCACTGAAATATCCAGTATCACTGAAGGTAAAATATCCAGCATCACCCAAGGTTTAACCTCTAATTCCTTTTTTTACCTCAAATTCCACCTTTTTAACCTCACTTTCCTTTTTTTTTCTTTCTGAGTTATCTCCCTAAAACCCATGTGGAGTTGGATCTCCAGAGGCAGGTACCAGGAGTATCTCAGAGCACATCATTTCACAGGCCTTCAAACCAGGA
This sequence comes from Parus major, assembly GCF_001522545.3. Taxonomy (NCBI): domain Eukaryota; kingdom Metazoa; phylum Chordata; class Aves; order Passeriformes; family Paridae; genus Parus; species Parus major. Next base: position 31,852,041 of record NC_031775.1, on the reverse strand, counting down.
TGAGATTTATATTTTTGATAGGCTTTTTCATTAGAGCTGGACACATTTATTCTGGGGCTGATAATCCAAGTTTCAGATCAGATTGTCAGAGTGGATAAAAAGGGCAAAGTCTCACAGTTCACAGACATCCTGGAACATTAATGTGTAATAATTCAGAGTACCTGGGTACTGTAACATTGAAGATTGAGAGCTCTTAAATAACCCTGCTGTCAGAGCCACTTTCTATCAATCCTTTGTGAGGAACAGAGTGGTGGGAGGCTTTCAGCAAGGGAATGAGGAAAAAAAAATAAATAAGGGAAAAGTGAACACTTAACAACAACCAGAATGTGGAATAAACATGTGGAAAAAAAAGGAATAATCACTTTAGCAAAGTTACTTGCCATTAATATTCTGCTTTCTCCCCCAAAAAAATGCCACTAGGAATGTTCTGAACCTTAGAAAATAGAACTTATTTTGCTAATAAAGTCCAGCTTTTTATCTGCATATACTGCATGGACACAATTCAATGGAAACTTATTTGAAATACCGAGAAAAATAATTTGATTTCTATCTGGTTGCTATTCACTGGACTTTAAAACCAAGAAGAAATGTCATTCCCCACCACAGCTCCCTGTTCCAGCCCAGGATCAGCAGCTTCAATGTGAAATTAAGGTTCAGGACTTTTCCAGCACATTGGCTGCAGGGACACAAAGGCCAATAAAAGCAAATGTCCACAATTCAAAGCTGGAAACACTGATTGAGTCCACTAATGAAAGACTAAAAACAAATGTAATCAAACAGTGTTTTTGCTAAATGTATCCATAGGAATGACCATGGATCAGAAGCTTCCCAATGTCACCAAGCTGCCCAAATCACACACCTGCAAGGAGAGTTTTCCTGCTAAATCAGTCTTGGTTTTGTTTTGTTTTTTTTTTTAAAGGGGTAAGGAATTATCATGTTTTCACAATTAGAATAATCCTTTAATAACTGCAGTTTGGCTGCTGGCACTATCAGAATGCAGAGCCTGTAAAAATGGGACCAAAATGAGCTTTACAGTGTTAAATTTCTCACTGCTGTTCCTACACCAGGAGATGAAACAACTGATTTCTAATTGACACCTCCTTCTGAGCCCCTGTGCTTGCACAAAGGTACAATTATCTCTTATCCTGACTGAGGAAAAATGGCAAAAAAGAGGAAAAAGGCTTGTCTGAAGATCAGGGTGTTTTGTTTTTAAGCTGCAGAGGCTCCAGCTACGCCAGGTTCCAGATTTAGGACAGGCTTAAAAAAGCTCCTGTGTAGCACATTTAGGAAAGTGAAGGTGAAAAACTGGGAGATGATGGAGAGCTGAGCTGGATTCAGGGTTGGAATGAAATGATCTTTAAGGTCCCTCCCAACCCACACATCCTGGGATCTGTGGCCTGAGGAAAATTGATGGGAGGAATTCCCAGGTTTGGATGTGTCCATCCTCCCTGATCCCACCTCTGGCTCACTGCTGGAACTGTTCTCACTCACCCCTGGACAAAACCAGTCCACACTGTCCCACAGCTCCTCCAGGTTTTGCTTTGAGCTTTGCCAAAACAGAGGAATTTTGAAGATGGATGAGTAATTCCCTGTTAAACAGAGGTTAGTAAAACAGTGAAGTGAAACTGGGACAATTCTGAGCTTTTTGGGATGCTTTGTTGGGATGGTTTTTCCATGTCATGGAGGGATCGGTGCTCCAGGTCAACGAGAAGGAAAACTGCCATTCCAAGGGAGCCTGGAAATCCCTCCAAACATTCCCAACTATGTTTGGGCCTCTTTTCCTAAGAGGATGATGATGGGGGATGATCTGTGCCCCATTAATCACTGCATGAACCAACCAGAAGAGGACAGACACAACCACATGGGGGAACACTGGGATTTTCCCCCCTTGATTCCAATATCAGAGAATCCCAGAATGGTTTGGGTTGGAAAGGACCTCCAAGACCATTCCAGTCCATCCCCTGCCACTATCCCAGGCTTCTCCAAGCCCCAATATCCAACCTGACCTTGGACACTTCCAGGGATCCAGCTGGGCAGGAACAATTCCTTCCCAATATCCCAAACCTTTCTCCAGTTTAAAGCCACAGAAGCTGGGGGTGGTCCAGTAACTCCTCAGGATGAGAGGCTGGATTGCAGAAGCCAGCAGAGGTATTTTGGCATTCAGAAGGAAGTTCACCCTCTGGAATGGTTTGAACCTGGTGTGAGTTAGGTCATTTTGTTGATAAATAAGAGATTTGTTTACATTACTGTCATCCACACAAGCTCTGAAGAAATTCCAGGCGTGGGATCTGGAACGTGGACAAAACTCAAGCAACTGCCACACTCCTGGTCTGTGGTTTCTCCTCAAATTCCCATTATCCAAGGAAATGAGAAAACTTCAAGTACTGGGACCTGCTCAGGCTGCAGCAGACAGAGCTCAGCACCTCCATGATCCTTCCTGCTGGTTTTTTATCTCCATACATTTTCCCATCCCTCTTGCAAGTACAGAATCCCAGAATCATACAGGTGGGAAAAGACCTCCAGGACCACCAAGTCCAACTTGTGCCTGATCCCCACCTTGTCACCAGCCCAGAGCCCTGAGTGCCACTGGCACACCAAGCACTGGCTCCACACAAACACCACCATCAGTGGCCAGCAATTCTCCTCCCTCTTTGAATTTTATGCTGCTGCACAACATTTGGAATTTTAAACAAGTCTGGCTGCTGCAGTTATTATCTGAAGCCAGTGTGGGCTTAGAGATATAATGCACAAAGGGTATTTGAGCTTGCACTGAAATCTCAATCACAGCAAAATGATGAAATAATACCACAGATTTTGATTTCTCCCATCTTCCCTCCTTTATAGAAACAGTTCCTGGGAGCAGCCTCAATTTACAAGTCCAAACCAAGCAGAATCCCAGGCATTGTGTTTTAGGAACTCCTCAGCTCAGGGTGGGAGCAGCAGGAGCTGGGAGGGCACAAGGATTTCCACCATTCCACATCACCCCAGCCGCTCCCAGGAGTTACACCCACAAAATGAAATATAAAATTCCATGGATTTGGGTGTGTAAGAGCAGTGGGATGCTGCAGGAAAGGATGGGGGTGCAGCAGATCTGATGATGAGCTGCATCCAGGTAATGACCCCAAATCCAGCCCTGAATCCTCCATCCACAGGAAACCAAAGCAGAGATTTGGGATGAAGGGGGAAGGGACAGAGCTCACCCCAGCCTCACCTGGAATGTGCTCCCAGAACCTGCTGGAAGTGCCTGGCCTGAGAATTACACACCAGCAATGCAGCTGTGGTTCCACCAGAGCAAATTCCCTGGATTGTTATTAACACCTGGAGCAGACAATTTAATTATCCTCCTGATTTTTCTGATGAGACAGCAGAGGCACAAATATTCAGGAGAAACGTTTGACCTTGTACACTCCTAATTCCTGTAAGATTTTGTGATTTCACTTGAAAAACATTTTAATTCTCTTCGTTCTCACTGTGCTGGTTTTTTTTCAAAGTAACTCAACAGTCCTATTAAAATATATATTCATTTAAAAAACAAAACAAAACACTCCCTGACTAACCTGAGTATAATACAAAATGTATTTACAGGGTGAAAGCACTTGAATTGCTGTCGTGGGAGTCGTGCCGTACGCCCACAGTGCAAATACCTCAAAAAGCAAATTAGTCATCTGCTTCCAACTGTCAGCATACAGCAAAAGACAAACCTTGTCTTGGAAAGAGCCTGAAAAATCTCACCATTGAGTTTGTGTGCATGGCAAAGGATTTTTTTCAGCCAAATCAATCATAGCAGCTTGAAAGGAAAAGAGAGAAGAGTGTTCAGGGTGGGAGTGTCAGGTTGGATGGGGTTTGGAGCAGCCTGGGATTGTGGAAGTTCTCCTGTCCAGGGCAGGAGGTGGAATGGGATTGAGTTTTTGAGAGGAAAACTGTTTTCATTAAGGTTTAGTTAATCCTTTGTTAGAAAACCACCCAGGAGCACAAAGCTGGGATCACTCAGAGTGATCTCCGAGTGCTCCCAGGGGAAAACAAAACCAAGGGAAACAGGAAAAACAGACAACAAAACCATGGGAAATAAAAAAATAGTTAGGAGGAAAACCAAAAATCACCCAAGCACACCAGAGCCTGAAACATATGGAACAAATCCATGTTTGAATCCAGAAGAGCCTTGAGGTAATTCCTCCAGGCACAAAATCCATCCTGACTTTTATCATCTCTAAATGCAAACTGCTAATTGGTAATTATCAACCTCAGGAAAACACAGCAGCAAAAAGGTTAAAACAATATTTCTGCTTTGAAAATGATGTCTCAAAACACATTTATAAGAGCCAAAGGCTGGCCCAAGGTGGTTTAGACCTGCCCAGACCTGGTTTAGGGGCAGAATCTGAAGTTCTTAAAGAAACCAGAGGTTTTCATCCACTAAAAACCAGATTTTGCTCATACAAATGTATTTGTATGAGTTTCTCATTGAACTAAAGTGGTAAATCTTTCCTAGGGCAGAATAAACCTCCAGGGCTAAGCAGGATTTATTTTAACCTAAAATAAGATGCAAAAGATGTACAAGAGATTTTTCTGCATTTTATGTGGCTGAAAACTGACTTACTCAAGTCATAAGGACAAATAAAGCTCTCGTGACAAAGTGAAGTCATTTAATTGTGCCAAAAGGCAAATTATAATAATAATGTCAATTTTCTCTTGAAGCACACTTACTGGAATGATCAGTTCTGTAATACTTTAGAGTGGGAAACAAAGATTTTGAGAAGTTCTCCACCCAAGTGTTGATTTTTAAAGCATTTTTCAGTAAAGATGGGCAGCATTAGGCCAGGTTGGATGGGGCTTGGAGCAGCCTGGTCTGTGGAAGGTGCTCCCATGCAGGGGGTGGAACTGGGTGGGTTTTAAGATCCTTTCCAACCCAAACCACTCTAGGATTGTGGGATCAGTAGCTGTGTTATGAATTGTCCCAGCAGCTCTAGGAAATAATAAAACAACTCCAATTAATCAATTAATACAAAGACTTCAGGAGAAGCAGGACCTGCACTTCTCTGAGCAAGGCCAGAACTGTCACTTCAAACACCCTTTAAAGGCCCTCCCTGCTTAAGATCATTTGTTTCACTATATTTAAATAACAAACATCAACAAAAAAATATATTCTTGAAGTCTGTTCGTCCTCTTTGCTGGTGAAAAATCCATCAAAAGTGTGAGGAGCATCAGGATCATCCTGCTCTGTACCCCACAGCCACTTCTGGAAAACCCTGCCATTAGGGGACTCAGTTAATATCAATTATTCCCTGAGTCCCAGCAGAGAAGGGAGAACATCCAAATCTAACAGATCAATCCTTCTAAATCAATTTTTAGGAATTTTTTCTTTGTTTTTAATAGATGCCCATTTAAAAAAAAAATCAGCATACACAGATCTAAGCTTCCCTCTCCCAACTCAATGGGGTCTCTCTAATTTATACAGGCAAAAAAAAAATATTCAAATGCAAAGATTTTGATGTTAAAGTTGGTATGTTTTAAAAAAGGCCTCCAGCAGGTGCACAAATTCTGTGTTTCACAGGGATTTAGAGTGTAATCCCCTTAGGCTGCTCTGGAAATTGCAGCCTATTCTTAGTTGCTGCCAGTCCATGTCAGCAAAATGGTTCTTCTTCATTATGATATTTTAATACTTGGGAGTGTTAATTGAGGTTAAGCTGAGGTTGTGCCCAGAACATTTAAAAAAAAAACCAAAAACCTGCCAGAAAATGAAAATCTCCTGAAGATAATATGGAAAAATGTGTGAAAAACTGGAGATGAGATCTCCTTTGCAAGGGGAGATGCAGAGAAACTGAACTCACCCACATCCATCCTTGCTCCAGGACCTTCCAGGCCAGGCTGGACAGGGCATGGAGCACCCTGGGATAATGAGAGATGTCCCTGCCCATGGAATTTAATGGGATTTAAGGTCCCTTCCAACCCAAACCGATTCTGGGACTCCCTGACCTGCCCAAGCTCTGCACATGCAGGTGGAAACAGAAAATACAGGATAGTGGACATCAGAACATCTCACACAGAACAGTCTGAAACTCCAGAACACCCCTGGGATCTGCACCAGGCCAAACCCAACTTCCATTTCTCCAACAAGGAGACAGATTTGCTGTAGGAAACTTTGCTTTGTCCAAGACATTTGAAATAATTTATTCTTAGCAAAAATAACAACTGGTTTACTAACAAATGACAAAGTTTTTGATCTCTCTCCTACACTGGAATAGTTTATTATTTTTAGGAGGAAGGAAAAAAAGCAGCTTACTCAAAACACTGCATGGCACAAGGAAAGCATCCTCACCCAAAACTCTGCTCTCCTCCTGGTATCCAAATCTCAAATCATTCCTGGGAGTTAAAACTGATGGAAACTCTGTTTTTCAGGAAGTCTGCACTGAAAATCAACCTCACTGCTTAAACTTTGCATGGAAATGCTGTGCCAGGAGTGAAATCTTTGCTGGCGTGAAGGAGATGAATTCCATGCAAGTGTTTGTGTAGAAAATGATGTGAAAACAAGAAAGTAAAAGTCCAAAGCCCTGAGGTATCAACAACAGAATTCTTTCATGAGGAGATTAATTTTTAGAGAAATAATTGAATTTATACTGTTCTAACACTCACATAATTCAGTCCTGGCTAAAGAGCTCTGAAACTGCCAAACAGAAACCAAACACTGGGACACCATGGAGCGTTCTTGGGGCTTTCAGGGAATTCTAACAGGATCACTGAAGGAAGGAAATAATAGAAAATATGCAAAAATCAGCTCTGAAAAGCTAGAAATACTCAGTAAGGAAAAACTGCTTTAAGAAGATTTAATCAATAATTAAATCCAACTAGAAAATGAATATTTTCATTATAATCGGTGAAGACTGAGAATTGCAAAGATGCTAAAATCAAGCAGAGCTGAACGTGGCAGTTGAGAGATCAGGATTTCAAACTCATCATCCAAAAATCATCTCATTTTTAAATAGTTACATCCAAGGACCATTTTCATCAGCTTAACAAGTCAGTCTCATACCAGCAAATACCTTTTTAAGTATATGGAAATCTGGAATTATTGTGCATTTAAAGACCATCAAATCATAGAATGGTTTGGATTGGGAGGGACCTTTAAGATCATCCAGTTCCAGCTGTTTGCAGGGCCACAAATAAGAATGAAAATGTCCCAAGTGGAAAACAACTTTAAACAAAACAACCAAACCAAGCTGGCACCAGCACAGAGCATTTATGGCTTTACCTATAAAGAGCACAGCCACGTCCCTCTGAAGGCAGCTATTGACTGTTCTTTATGTCCTCAGTAAATAAAGGCCTTCCCCAACTCATCTGTAAACTTTAAATGTTGTATCTTTAGTTAGAGCTTTTAGGAGCTGATCAATAGCTTGAGAAAAAAACCCATTTTACAAGTCTCAGCTTCATAGCAGGGACAATTTGAATGTTGGCTTCTCAAAGATTTGAGGAGGGGAAATGAAAATCAGGAATTGCTGCTCTTAGAGAGGACAAGAGCAAATATAAACCAGGACTGGGGTATTTCCCATAAGGAGGAACACACCAAATGGATATTTTGTTTTGTATGAATTCCTCTGCACATCTGAAGGAGGGTGGGTTTGACACTGTTTTGGTTTTTGCCTTTTTTCCTTTTGTATTCTCTGTATTCTCTCACATCATTTTGGAGCTCTCTAAACTATTTTATTAATGGCTCATTTTCCCAATGACTTTTCCCCTAGACAAAAAAACTGCACAAATTCCAGAACTCCAAGCCCTGAGAAATGCAAGACCCCTGTCCTACATTGGTTCTTCCCAAGTACCACGGCTGAGAAAAACTCTCCAAGATACATTTCATGGGCAAAGTACAGTTTAGTGCCTAACTCCAGAAAAGGGACTTAATCTAGAGAGAACTGCATCACCACCTGTCCTCCTAATTAGCACTTTCATCAATTATGCTAATTTCCTAAAGCCTATAGAAATGTACTCACCACTGTGAGGGCAGACTTTTCTAGGAATCTTTCCATATCTGTCCCTGAAAGCCTTTAATAAAAATCCACTTTTATATTACCTCTTACCCTAAATTTATCTCAAATTTTATTTTCCAGGCTGGGAAAATGATAACAGGCTTAGATGGGATTTTGGGAAGGAATTGTTTCCTGGGAAGGTGGGGAGGCCCAGAGCTGCCCCTGGATCCCTGGCAGTGCCCAGGGCCAGGCTGGACATTGGGGCTGGAGCAGCTGGGACAGGGGAAGGTGTCCCTGCCATGGCTGGGGTGGGATTTATAATCCCAAAACCATTCCATAGTTCCATGATGTGACTTTTGTGTGACATTAAAAACCAGCAGTGTTGGTAATCTGAGCATGTTCCTCTGATTAAAAAGCAATTTGGAGGCCAAATAACAACCACCACCCAGAACAGCAAGAACTCCACGTTGCATTTTGCTTTCAGAAGGAAAAAAAAGTCTTAAAAGAAGAAGTGGATTCACCCTTTTATGAACTTCCATTGGTGCCACCACAGTGCCAAGAGCTGCACCCACAGCCCCAGAGCCTTTGGCTGTGCCACTCATAATCCTTAAAATCCTAAAGAAAAGTGACACAGGCCCAGCTGATCATTTTCTGAGCTACACAAACAGCCTGCAGCACCTCACAAAGGCTGATTTTTCATCCTGGGGACAGGCACATCAAACAGTTGGTGCAGGATTTCCCATTAACACTTGATATTGCACAGGCTGGATGTTTTGTCAGGTAAAAAAATTAATTAAATTTATTTTATTTTATTTTATTTTTTTCATATGCTGGATTTTTTATTTTTCCTCATTGTCAGGGCAGCAGAGGAGCTCTGTCCCTGCAGGGAAGGGAAGGGAAGGGAAGGGAAGGAAGGGGCAGAGATGCCCCTGGTTAAGAGAAGCAGCCCTGAGTAATTGGAGGTCAATCAGCTGCACTGCCTGGCCTGGAGGGAACAACCTCATTCCCTGAAGGAATCCTGACTTGGATCCATTTTCCACATCTCCAAAGTTCCCTGGACAAATTATTTCCCTGCTTCTTCTAAAAACAACTTGGAAGAAACGTTGTCAGCACCTGCTTCTACGTAACAAACCAAAATGAACTTTGAAAGAGCCTAAAATAGTGATTTTACAAAGAAAAATCTAAGTACTGATGCACAAATATTGAATTTTCAATTTTCATTTTAAACATATCTGCATGTCATTCATCTTCACAGGCAACTCTTCTATTTTAATGATGTATATTTATTTTTATGACATTTTTATGTATAAAAAAAGTACCTGCATACCTTAAAAACCCCTTTTTAATTAAAAAAAAAATTAAAATGCAGAGAACAAGCACAGGTGAAGGAGAAGTCTGCAAGAAACTTCAAACCAGAGAGTGACAAAGCTGCAGGCTAAGGGAGCACAGGAAATGGCATTTCAAAGGTATTTTCTTCCTTTCAACACAAACATCCCCACAACAAATCTTCAGACCTCACTGAGAGGCCCAAAATTCCTAAACAGATCCTATTTTGCATTATTATAGCCTGTACACTCTCCTGATATAATGAATTATGTGTTTTGATTTATTGTTTAATGTCCAGAGTTTGCTTAGAGCAAAAGTGGAGAAAATATTTATTCACCCAAAGAAGTAATTTCTCAATTTAAGCTGAATAGGGCACTTTTGATGCTATTTTTCTAATGTCTGGATTCAATATTGAAGGTAAAAAACTAATCCTGAAATTCTGATTATTACAAAAACAGTCATGGAAGGGAAAAACTTGTTAAAATAAAGAAGTTTTTTTTACTGATTTCATGTTCTTGTTTTTGCAGGCTTTCCTATCGGACCGGTCAGGACACGGCCAATTGTGACACATGCAGGAACAGTGCATGTATTATCTACAGGTACCTTAAAAACACCAATATTCCCATTTTTTCCTGGGAGGGAGCAATGATTCCATCAAAATGCAGGCTGGCCTCGATGTTGCAATCAACACAACAGAAATTTAACTCCACTGAAGCCATAAAATTCAAGCCCTGTGTAAATCAGAGCTGACTGTGGGCAGCAGAGCTGTGGCATGGGAAATGTTACAAGGTGTGAGCTTTGGTTTTAAATTGCTGGAGGTATTTAGGATTTTTCTGAGCAACAAGTGAACTTCAAATTTACTTTTATACTTTACCTACTTTAGATTTATTTTTATGGCCTTAACAACTGGACTTGGGAAGTCATTTGGAGAGAGGGTCTGTAGAGCAAAGAGAACCAGATACAGATCCCAGTGACAGTCTGAGAGTGAAATCAGGGCTGGATGGGATTTGGGGCAGGAATTGTTCCCTGGCAGGGTGAGGAGGAGCTGGGATGGAATTCCCAGAGCAGCTGGGGCTGCCCCTGGATCCCTGGCAGTGCCCAAGGCCAGGCTGGAGCACCCTGGGATAGTGGGAAGTGTCCCTGCCCAGGGGCTGGAATCAGCTGAGCTTTAAAATCCCTCCCAGCCCAAACCAATTTCTGATTTTATAAACTGAAACTCCTACCCAGGCTCTTTTTTTTGGCACATCCAGTGAAAGAACAACAGGCACTGGGCATCAGGTGAAGCCATCATGAAGCTGATGATGTTTCACACTGACAGCTTCACTGTCCTTCTCTGGAGTCCCAAAAAATCCAGCTGTTTTGCAGGAGGAGCAGGTGAGGTGAGCACAAACGTGCCTCAGGCTTGCAGCAAAGCAGGCAGTGCAGCACAAATGAAAATGCACAAAAATGACAATCCAGTGAAGACAGAAACTCAAATGAAGGCACCAATGTAGGATTTCCCCCCTTACTCTGTAATTCTCTGCTCAGTCAGCTTTAGGCAGAAGAACTGGAGTTTTTTTAATTAACTGGAGAGTTAATTTATTTATTAACTTTCTCTTCTCTGCACAGAAATAAAGGAAAAAAGGATGGAAACCTCCAACTGACCACAGCAGGGTTCTGTGCAGAAGCAGGAACCAATGGATGTTTTTTTTCCTCCTTTACAGCCAAATTCAGAAGCACAGAAATACCCAAATCCTCCTGTGCCTCCCTTTTGCTGTGCAATTCCTGGCTCAGAGCAGCCTGGAGGTCCAACACAGCACAATTCCATCAGGAATTATCCACATCCCATTAGCTAGAAAAAAAAATCCAGTTAGAAATTTTTGCAAATCTTCATTTCTACTCAGTGGATTTCAAGTTAAGGAAACTTCCAGCTTCCACTCTTGCACTCAATGCAAATGGGATTACTCCAGAAAAGCAAATTGGGAGAGTTTTCCCACTGAGAGAGGTGGAGTGGGCAGGTCCAGCTCCCCATTCCCACCTGAAATGCCTTTGGATATTTGCCCCAAGCCAAGCTTGCAGGGGATGCTTGAGCAAATCCAGCTCAGCTTGGTGCCAGTTTAGGAGAATTCCCACTGCAGGAGAAAAGGGGATTGCCATTCTGGAGACAGGATAAGGCAAAGGGATAAACCAGGAATTCCCTGATTAAAGCAGCCCTGGGATGTCCTGTAGGAACTTCTGCTGCTCCACAAAGCCCTGACACCTCTGGGAAAAGGGCAGCAGGTCCTGAGCCAGGCTGGGATTAAATCCAGCAGCTCCCCTGCCAAGGGTTTGCACTGAAAATGCTGCAGGGAGTGACCTGAGCTCTCTTTAGGGTGAAACAGCTTTTAGGAACAGAAATTCAAACTGTTCAGAAATCCTTCTTGGGGGGCACTGGACCTGCCAGAGGTTCAGCAGGAGGTTCTTAGTCTTGAGCTCTTTTTCCCAATTAACACAGGAGAGACTTAAAATACATAGAAATAATGCCCTTATGGGATAAATCAGTATTCCAAGGAAAATCCTTCACTTTGCCTTAACTGACTGTGTAAGGTTTTGGAATGTGATTTAATTTTCAACATTTTAATACTAAAAAAAAATATATTTACAGCTGTTTCAAATCTTTATTTTCAAACAACATCTTAAAGGAGTGATTGAGTTACCCAAGTGCATCCTGAGTGTCAGGCAGAGCACAGGTGAGGAGGCAGAAATTCAGGAAATTAAATTCTTCCCCCCTCAAGATGAATTTCTGGGTATTGGCACAATGGAGCACAAAAGGCAGAGACAGTGGAGAAAGCAACAAAAAAGCTTTAAAGGGTTTTTAGTATCCAAAATATCAATACTGTCAGGACTAAATTCTAAGAGCCTTTTGGGAATACAGTTATTTTGCATACTAAATTTTTTTGCTAAGATTACAAATATATTTCATATTATTTTCTCTTTATATTAAGAAGAATATATGTTTCTTATGAATAAAATATATAATATATATTCCAAAAATTAATATATATATTTCTTTTTTAAAAAAGGGAAAATCAAGTTGCTGTCTCATTTTTTTTAAAAGAAACAGGAAACTGATCAAATATTAAACAGCAGCAAAAAGACAAATTAGCAAAACCTGAAGCTGCTTTAAAAATCAGGAGGAAAAGAAAGACATCCCCATTTGGGTATTCAAATTTCCTCAAAATTTGATTTATTTCTGCAGTAAGTTCAGGAACTTGGAACTCCAGAGCCAGGAATCACTGTCACCTTCTCTCAGTGCACCAGAGCAGCCACAGCCTTAAAACTGACAGGAAAAACTATTCCTTGGAGCCATGTTCAGGCAGAATTTAAAACAGAAGTCAAAAATGTGATGGAATTGTAAAAAAACCCAACCATTTGATCATTTCATCCAGCGGTTTCAATAATTATGAGGTCACAGAACTCTTCAAAAATCATCTACAAACACGACACAAATTTCTGTCTGATGTTGATGCACCATTTTTAAAGACAGAAAAGGAGTTTTAGCAGGGGGTATTGCCAGGAAAAAGTCAATTTAGATCCTGAGGTATTTCAATAAAAATTCTGTATATCATGGTAAACATGCAATTTTTACAGTGCAGTAAAATCTTGCTGTTAAGAAGGAATTGCACTGAAATGTAGAAACTGTGGCAATTCTGAAATACCCAAAAGCCAGGTACTCTGAAAGCTTCCAAACCTGTTTTATTCTTTATCTTTTTTTATTATTATTTTTTATTATCTTCTCCTGGACCTGCCCTTTCTGCTCCTGTTTAATTTCCCATCCCAAGGGAATGTTAATCCTTGATCAAGAATCTGAAAATGGGGCTTCTCTTGAATATTTTGTGTATTATTCTCAAGCTTTTAGTGTGAATTATTTCTGGGAAGGAGCATCTTGTGGAATTCCTGCTGGACTTCCCTTTAAGCAGGGAGATCAGGAATTTCCAACAGCTTTTACAAGGAAATTTCAGCTTCTGGAAGGAAACTTTTAGGAGCTGAAATCCCAATTTCTGACATGGAAGGAAAACAAATCAACATTCCACTACTGTAGTTCTGTGGGGGAAAAAATCACTCAAAGCTGTCTCAACCATTAATTTGGCTACTTTTTACTCCTCTAATTTATGCTGCTGTGTTTTTACTTTATATTAATTTAAGGTGGACTGTCACTATCCAGCAGAAAATGTATTATTAGAATCTGTAAAATGTAATTCAATACAAGGAGTGTAACAGGTTAAAATATGGGGATAAAAGTTAAGCAGGCAGCACAGAGCTGGAAAAAGTTCACTTGTAAAGGTTAGATACTTAAATATTAATTATTCAAATTAAAAAAAATGTGGCAATAAAAAGTGAGCATAAGGCATCAATCCCTAGGATAGCAACAGCTTAACAAAATCAGGTGGTTCAATGCTGAGAATAGCAATTTTCATCACCTTTTTATTTCCTACCCACATTAATTAATTTACATTTTCTCATCTTATCTCTGGACTATAAGATGCTTATTGGGAAAAAAATGGATCTCCAAGGCTCCAGAATGCTGGCAGTGCTTTGGGTCCCAGGCTGGGCTGATTTTTGAGCTGAAACAGGAAATTTAGCAGAGATTGCTGGGGAGTGCATTAAGCTCATTTTCAAGTGATTAGTGCTTCTCTGGATCCCATTTTTCCAGGATGTGAAGCACCAATGCTGTGTCATCCAATTAATGTGACCCACAAGGAATTCTGTAATTCCTGCTTCACCTCCCCTGCACAATGCCCAGGCTTCAGCTGCCCTGAGTGCCTGCAGGATCTGAGGATGAAAAGGGAAATTCAGGTGTCACCTGAGGGGCTCAGCTGGAGGGGAAGGAAAAAGAATTTCCCTGGAGGCAGAAAGAGGAAAAAACTGCCCAGAGGCTGTGCAGGCTCCAGCCTTGGAGATGCCAAGAGACAAGAGGGGGAAGGAGCTGGAGTGAGTCCAGAGCAGGCACCAGGATGATCAGAGGGATGGAGCAGCTCTGCTGTGGGGAAAGTTGGGAGAATTGGGATTGTTCAGCCTGGAAAAAAAAGCTTTGGGGTGACCTCATTGTCCCTTCCAGTGCCTCAAGGAGCTGCAACAGAGATGGAGAGAGACTACAAGAGTCTGAAGTGACAGGACACAGGGAATGGCTCCCAGGGCTGGATGGGATTTTGGGCAGGGATTGTTCCTGGCAGGGTGGGGAGGAGCTGGGATGGAATTCCCAGAGCAGCTGGGGCTGCCCCTGGATCCCTGGAGGTGTCCAAGGTCAGGTTGGATGGGGCTTGCAGCAGCCTGGGACCATGGAAGGTGTCCCCACCCAAGAGGTGGGAATGGGATGAGTTTAAAGGTCCCTTCCAACCCAAACCAGCCCATCATTCCATGATTCTCTGATAAATCCCTCAGCACCTCCATCCTAAACCCAGATTTCTCTGACTCAGCAATTCTCCAGTAACCAACAGATCATGAGCAGCCAAAACCTGAAAATGATTCATGACAACGTGTGACTGTGCTAGAAAGTAAGAAGACCCATCCACATCTCAGAGCTTGTTGCTCCATAGCCTCCCACAGTCCATATGTTTAATCCCAATGGTTCTCACTCCTCAAATTCTGCTTTCAATCCCTCATGCAGCAACTAAATTAGAAAAGGTTCACTGCTGCCTGCAGGCAAAAAGTAAACTCGTTAACATAAATTGTCAGAAACAAAAAGCCAAAACCAGCAAATTCATCACATCAATGCCTCAGGTCCCAAAGGGGCTCCAGGAGAGCTGGAGAGGGACTGGGGACAAGGGATGGAGGGACACGACCCAGGGAATGGCTCCCAGTGCCAGAGGGCAGGGCTGGGTGGGATTTTGGGGAAAAATCCTTCCCTGGCAGGGTGGTGTCAAAATAAAATCATCTAAGGGCTGCTAGTTGATTTTATTTGGCCCAATTTTCCTGCACTGATACACAGGCAATTGCCCTAAAATGGGAAGTTTTGGTTGCAAACCTTGTAAGTCTGCAGTGATTCTGGGGACAAAACATGGAAATATTTATCACAAATAGAATTTTACTGCTTGTAGTTATTGATAAAAACAGCCCCTCTGTTTGGAGGAAGAATTTGGGATAGACATTAAACACAGAAAAGCTCTCAGTGCTCCTAATCTAACAATATTTAACAACATGTAGGGAAGTAAAGCTTTAGGATGTCCTGACCAGGTGTGTCAGGCCAAGGTTTTTATTAAATACTATTTAAGATTCGTCTCTTGTTTCTGTAGGGCTTGTTCAGAATTGTCAGTCTATTGAAAAATGGGATTCTATTATTAAAGAAAAAATGCTTCTGAAGCAAGTAATTCCCATCTCCGTGTGTAATGCCAGGAGAACAGGAGAGTCCTGGATAATTAAGTTAATGGAGTTATTATGGGCAGGCTTAAGGGACAAAATCCAAGTTTGAAAGTGAAAAGAGGCACATGGCAGGGAGGATATTTCAGGAAAAGGTCATTTGGAGAGAGGACACCTGGAGATGCTGAGGGGACAGAAATAGCACTGAGCAAAACAGGATTGGCAGAGCTGTGACAGGTGACAGAATCAAGCTCAGGAATGCAGCTCGATAACAAAAATATCAATAAATCCTACAAATATGGAATGTTTGCTGAATTTAATCCCTGGAAGTGGCCAAGGCAAGGTTGGTCAGGGCATGGAGCAACCTGGGATAGTGGAAGGTTGGAACTGGATGATCCTGAAGGTCCTTTCCAACCCAAACCTTTCTGGGAATCTGTCATTGATGATGATTAGTAGAATTTAATATGATTAATATAAAATTAAGGAGTACAAATAAAGCCAGCTGTAGATAACAGAGAAAGAAACTTGATTTTTTTTTTAAAAAAAAGTCTTATTTATTTCTGCAGCACAAAGAGGGATAAGTTAAAGCCTAAGTTTGCAATCAAATAATTTGCCTGATGGAGCAATTCCATTAAAACACCTCCAATGCTGGATAAATTGTTGCTGATAGACACCAATCAATTATTCTGCAAAACTTATAATTCTAAATGCTGAAATAACACAAATGTTTTTCCTTCAGCCTCTTTCTACCCTTCAGAAGGAAAATATTTCCCTTGGATGTGAAGAGCTGGAAGCTGATCTGTGCTGCAGCAGCAAAAGGCAATAACATGGGGCTTGTCAGATGGACCAGAACTAAGATGCTTTTTTTCTCTTGAGGTCTATCTTTAATAGAAATTGATTATATAAAAAATTACTCTCTTCAGCAAGGGGGTTTTATAACCATTTCTTTTTTTACAGAAATTTCCAGCAGCTTTTAAGAGCCTCCCTGCAAGAATAATGTTTGAAAGGAGTAAAAATGAACTCTGGCAATGCCAGAGTTGAAAGGTTTGTTTTTTTTTTTCCCAAAAAAAACCCTTTATACTGAGGGAAAAAAAAAAACCCAGATACAATACATGCTAAATGCTGCACTTCAAATGAGATTTAGTGAGCTCTTAAAGAAGCATCTCCCTAATTCCAAGATTTTCTGTGTCTTACTGACAGAATTCCTGCTCTGGGACATTCCCAATGAGCTGATATCCACATCTCACCACTAAATTCATGCTGAACTTCTCCAACCAACTATTTTTTGCCAGCTACACTGCACACAGAACATGTTATCACTGAAGACAACACTGTTTTTCCATTAACAAGGAGGAATATTAATCAGTAGGTTTGGAATGTGCTTCTGCACCAATAAAGCTGCCTCCTGAAAATTCACCATTCTACACTTCCAGCATTGAGCTGAAATGTATAAAATTATCTTTGATTTGGAATGGCTTTTTATTCATTAAAAACATGGCAATGGTTAGAATATTCTATTTGAATTCTTACCTAATGCATTTCTCTTCTCTGCTACTGGGAAGTTTATCCAAATCACTGAAATGCTGAAATTTTTGCTAAAAATGGATTTTTACACTTAAACCAAACACCAAATTAAGCAAAGGCAGATGTAAGAAGATCTCACACCTCTCCAGCTCCCCTTTCTGGGGCTCCACCAGAGTCCTTGCAGTCAGAATCATCAGCTCTTAAAAAAAAACAAAGCATAAAATTCTCCCTATCCTTCTCTCAGCATCTTTGATTCCAAAGAGGAAAATAAACCCCACCTAAATCAGCAGATGGTATTAGATGACATTTTGTGCTCAGTTTACAAAGCCTGTGTAAAGTGAAGTCCACCCAAATTTCCCCTTGGAAATCTTGGAGGTTTTTTCCAAGATGATGATTTCTGATTGGATTTTCTTTTCCAAGATGATTTTTTGCTAATGATTCTGTTGGAGAATTCCCTCTGAAATGGCTGCAGGTGTTCTGAGCCATATCCCTGCACCCCTTAAGTCAGACAAGGCTTAAACTGAAGTTTAAAATAATCCCTTTTTGGATGAGACCTGAGGAATCACATCTTACTTCTCCAGTGGTTCACTCCAAATAAGCAATGGCAGAAATAAGATATTTAATACTAATTCAAAGTGAACTCAAACTCAGGAGTGATAACTTCATATTAAGGTAATGATGAAAGCAGCCAGTGCAAAGCCCAAGACAATTCAGCAGTGGAGGGGGACAGGGAAGAAATAAATGAATCCAAGTGTCTAAATTCCCAAAATATCCCCCTTTTAAATTCATCCTCTGATATCCAAAGGCCCCTCTGCAACGGGGTTGGACCAGATGTCCTTCAGAGATCCCTTCCAACCCCAAATATTCTACATGAGACAGGAACAGCCTCAGTGCAGGACGTGGCCAGAGGCTGCTGCACAAACCCAACCAAAAGCACCAAGTTCCAGAGTATTTCTGAGGGGCCAAAATGCAGTTTCCACCATCAGATGGGATTTTTGTTCCATTTTATGCTGTGGTTCCTTTGGTTTATAAGGTGCCCTCAAAATGCTCTGCAGCACAAAGATTAAATAAGGGTTGGAATTTCATTTCAATTGCGGTTCTTAATTGCTGGAAGGATTTTGTAGCCGACAGTGTTTGGAATTCAGGACAGGGATTTGACAGCTTCAGTCTGTTTTCTGAAGGCAAGGATGCACTATAAAGGAGAATTGCTTTTTAATTGATCTATTTATCCCACACATGCATATGAGTTTATACATACAACAGGAACTTGGTGAAATTAATCTTTTCCATAGTAAAAGTGGCAAGGAACAGCTCAGGTAGAGAATTTCTGGGATAGCCTCCCTGGTTCTTTCCCAAAGAACAAGGATGCAGGTGCCTGGCTGCCACCCTGACCTCCCAGAAGGGAGAACTGAGCCTGGAAACCCTCAAAAATCATTTCTCACCAAAAAAAAGCTGTATTTCTAGCATTCAGACACTTCCCAGCACCTCCACCATAATCCTGAAGACCCTCCTTAACAGCAGGGAAAAGCTGAACAGTAATATGTCCCTTTTTGAACTTGCCCTTTCCATTTTGGTGCAAGAACCATTTATCTTCCATAAATTAAGCACTTAGACATTGGGTTAACATTTTTTTATCATCATAAATAATGAGTGTTTTTTTTCTTCCCATTTCTAGCGTGGAATTGGATTTTAAACAGCAAGAAGATAAACTACAGCCAGTTTTGAGAAAACTTCATCCTATTGAGGAAACTCAGGTTGCACCTTTGCCTTATTCTCAGGAGAGCTACTCCTCTACTCCCAAGCAAAAATCCAAAACTGAATCAAAAAAGCATGGAAGATGGAAACTCTGGTTCCTTTAACCCAAGTCCATTATGTGTGGAGTTCAAGGCCTTCTTTGACAAATATTTGGAGTTGTATCCATCACCTCTGACGGGATCCTGGTGGAAGGAGGAGCGTCCTGGCCAGTTCTCACCGCGTGTACCAAAAAGGCCTTTGTACCGACGGACTCATGCCCAGGGCTCGGGGAACCCCCTGCCCACGTCTGCTTGCAGTTTGCCAATGTGGGATGTAAAACCTGAATGGAAATCTGGACAAAGATGGGAAGTAAAACTGTTCCCCCTCTCCCCCGGCCCCCGCTCAGATCCGTAAGCGTCGCGCTCCTGTTAAAGCGTAGGCCGGCATCCTGCTCCCACAGGAATGGTGAAAGCCTTTTGGGGGTCTGGGTTGTTGTCTCCGGGCAACAACGAGGGGGAAAAACAACGAGCAAGCCTTATGTGTGCAGTGGTGTTCAGTTTTACAGCTCCATGTTGATCGGGGAGTGCAGTTTTCAGCACAGAATTCCTGGACAAAGCACAATTTTTCCCGCGGCCCGAGGCCGCGCCGATCTCCGAGATGTGACTGTGGTGTATTCTCTGCCTTTATGCGATGTAGACTCCAACCAAGCTCTCACATTTCAACATCATTTCTGGTTTAGCTGTGTCCTCACCACCAGAAGAACCGCTCTGCTGCTCAGCCCCAGCGGGGGAGCGGCCAGAAAGCTCCCAAAAATCAGGCCCAGCCTTTAAGCACCTCCAGCTCACAGGGTCCCTGGGACAACCCCTCAGTGTCACCTTGGAAAAGTCTCAACCACACAGGAACAAAACCCCACCCCAAAACAGACCCATCCCAACCCTCACTGCTGGCCTTTGCCATGGGTTAGTATATTTTTTTGTAACAGTCTTTGGAAAAACCTCTCCACTACTGCAAGAAGGCACCAGGAGATGGGGGAGGCTGCAGCGCTGCTTGGAAGGAGCTGGAATTTGAAATGCTATTTATTTGTTTATTAATTAAGCTTCTCAGATGGGTTTCCCAGCTTATTATAATTTATATCTCGATCTATTAATTGTACTCAGTAATTGAAATGCTTAGGGGAGAGATGGGAATCAGATTTTTTTCTAATTTGGTTTGGGTTTTTTTTTGAAATGGCACTTAAAATTTTGCTCTGACGTATAAACTGCATCTTTTCCTTTAAGTATCTGCTGCTGTCATTAAACTTGCATCTAAAATGACCATTGGTGGAAAAATTCCTCATGCTAGAAGTGGCCAGGGAGTGGGAATCTGATCTTTTGGTTTGGTTTGGGATTTTTCCCTAAGGATTTCAGATCATTTGAGCACCATGTGACAAACTGGGTTTGAAATTGCATCCCCTGCAGCAGCAGGAAAGTACAAATTCTTCAGCCTTTAGGTGCAAGAATCATTTATTTGTATGTACTAAAAATTTGGGGAAGTGTTTTTCTTTTATACTGTTTCTCCTCTTAGCTCAGCATCCAATTTATTCCTGAGAGGAAAATAACTCCATTTTTGTCCCCCAAAGAGCAAGAAAAGCAAGTTAAAATGGGAATAGAAATGCAGAAGATGCCTATGGCCAGCTCAGTATTTGCAGTAGACCTTCAAGAGGGCTACGAGCTCTTGCACAGAAGCAAATCCTGAAATCCTCTGGTGGGAGTTGAAGGATTAGGAAGGTGATCCTGTACACCAGGAAGGAAGTGTCATTGTTTCATGTGGAAAAAAACCTGTGTTTCATGTATTTCATATTGTTTTTAACTAAAATACAGAACTGTTTACAAAACAGCCCACACAACATGGCTTAGAAACCTAAATATTTCTAAACAAAAATTACTTTTTGTTTTTCCTAAGCAGAAAGGAATCTCAAAAAATGGGCAGAACAAGGAAAACACAGCAGTATCCATTATTAAAATAACACCAGTAATTAATGCACTCCTCCATGCTATCAGGCCTAGTGTTAGGGGTTTTTTAAAGAGATTAAACCAAGCATCTCTCCATGGCAATCAGTTCCCAAATCCTCAGTGCCAGCCCTCAGCAGCTTTGTGTGTGTGCAGGGACCCTGCCACAAACCCGACCTGTTTGTGGTTCCTGACTGATCCAGAGCTCCTGGAATCACGGGAAAAGAGGGAGGAAACTCCAACTGGAGAAACCAAGAGCTCAAAGGGAAAGTTCTCACAGAGTGTTCTGTACATGTCCAGGCTATTTTCTTAAGAAGTTGCAAATTTTTAATTTTTTACATTTTTTTAAACCTGGGGAAAGCTGACATTACCATAGAGTCTTGCTTCCGACTGACATCTGGTGTTCTCTGGTACCCTCCGATGTACTTTGTAATAAAATGTTTTTGCAAGTGTGTAAAATGTATAATTGTATTGCCTTTAGAATCACTCAGGCTCAGGTTAGATAGACACCAAGAGAAAAAAAATAACAAACTAATTCTTTAGAGCTTTTAGTTCAATGTGACAGAGCTATTTTCCTCTTCATGTAGAAGATCTTGGAGGTTCTAATGAGAAAAATGAGGTTTTATTTTCAGTGTGGCTTTGCTGGATTCACTGGCAGTCCTTTGCACTTCATACATTGATTTTCTAGCTGCACTTCTCCCATCTCCTGCTTCAAAATACTTTTTAGCCAATAAATACTGCAGTGATTTTATATCCCTTGTTCTTTGCCGAGTCCTTATAATTTCCCCACAGCAACAGTTGCATTCTTTGGTTTAGAACTATGAGGAAAACACTATTCCTGTGAGTAGCACTTGGTTTCTTAAAGATTAAAAACAAAAATAACTGTAAAAATACTTTTAAAAATCCAGGATAAACTGAAAACAAAAAAAAAAAAAAAAACATGATTAAAACTGAAAAATCCTACCATGGGTACAAAGTGTTTGCTTTTTCTTGCCTAAAATGCAAAACCACTGTCCATGCCTTTAATTCCACTTGATGTTTTAAAGGTTAAATCACTTTCTCCAATGAAATTTGGTCATTTTTCATGAACTTTACCAAGTTTATGTTTTTCATGAACATAACCAAGTCAGCTGTTAGATTATCCCAGGACCTGTGTATTACCACATATTATATATTGCTGCTGGAATTGAGCTGGAATTGAACCAGACTGCCACTGAAAACCCAACTGCACCAACACTATTTTGTCTGGGACAACAAAAGGGACTGCATGAAGATTTTTAATATTCCATAAAAGCCATCTTTGGTTCATTAAAATAACTGGAGTGCTACAAATGTGTCCATTTGCTGAGGTGAGTGCAGCTCACTCCCATAAACGTTAGGAGGGAATGCAACAGGGATGGTTTGACAACACAAAAAAAAGCTCAGCATTGGTGATGGAATAAAATGATGGCTTCAGTGTCAGTGAAATTAGCTTGTAATATGTGATTTCAAATGATTTTGAAAGAGAAGAAAACATGTGACTCAATACAGCAAAGCATTTTTACATGGGAGAAGTTCAGTGAAGGAAACAGGTTGGAATCCATGAAGCCTGACCTGGACAGATTTTAAGGCACAGGAAGATAAATTTACATCCAGATTCAACTCCTGAATAACAAGTGCAGCCCCAGAAGTCTCCTGTGACCATCAGTAACTCTTATTTCAGGATTTCACTTGTATTTTACAGCCTTTTGGGGAGGCCTCCAGCCTGGAAGTGCCAAGAGATGGACAATACACCATGGTGATTGATTGATTGATTGATTGATTGATTATCCAGAGTTCTCCCATCAGTGCCACTCTGCTCTGCATGACCCTTGTCACTCTCCTTGTTTCAGGTGTCACCTGCACCCCACAGAGATTCCCCTTCTCAGTCTCCTTCCAGAAACCTCAGAGACTCCACAAAGCCCTTTTTCTCCTTCTGATGGCTCCTGCATCATTTCTGTTCTGCTTTCACCTCATTCTCTTCCCAAAGCACGGAGGGGAAAGCAGCAAAGTGGAGAAGATTCCATTCATCAGCAGCTCCACAGAGTCCTGCCCAGTGCTTCCTACTCCCACACCAACATCCAAAACACTCCATTTCCCAGTCACAGCGCTGACTTTGCTCCCCATACACCTCTGGATGTTCCCCAGAGCCACTCTCCTCAAGGACACACTCTTGGAAGTTAAAACCAAAGGAACATGGAATGGTTTGGGTTGGAAGGGACTTTATGATCATCTCGTTCCAACCCCAATCTTCCCCCAGGCCAGGAGATTTCCTTTCAGAAATTAAAAAGAGTTTGTTTTCCTCAGCTTTGGAAATGAGGCACATCCCAATGAGACACGAGGAGAAGGAGCAGCCATGGATCACTTTGGAGCTGCCACCGAGGCTGCCCTGTCCTGATTTACTGGAGGAGGCCGAGATGTTGCCTCACGCGGAACCCAACATTGTCCAAAAGCCACCAGGAAAGGAAAGAAATGGTTTAAAACCACCCTTCCAAAGGCTCAAGGAAGTTTATTCAATTTACTTTTTCTTCAGGCAACATGTTCTTCTGTAAGAAAGGTTTTGTGATTTTTTTCCAGGTGGTTTCTCACTGTGCCAGGAGCAGCAGCAGCTCGAGGCAGGAGCAAAATTAACCTAAACCAGGCAGGTTGGAGCAGCAGGACACAGCTCAGCACCCTCAGGCTGCATCCTGTACTAATAATAGAATCATTACATAAAATAAATATAAATAATAATAATAATAAATATTCTATTCAGCAAATGGATCAAGTGAAAAGCACCAGTGAGACTTACAGAGGGAAAAACAGTCCAAAAGCAACAAGGATTAAAAATCCTCTTCTTACCAAAACTACTGACAAATCAGATTAAATTATCATTTATACTTCATTTCACTTAATATCTGGTTTTTCTCCTTGCAACTAGTCTCTTATTTGAAAGTAATTCTCTTTTGAAGGTATAAGACAAAACTTCCTTTTATTTTATCAAGGAGCTCACATTTAAGGAGGAAAAAAATGAAAACCAAATGTGCAAAGCCAAAGGGAACTGTCCAGTTCAACGCTGTAGAAAAGGCTCATCCTGCAATTAAAACTTTTCACTTGAGCACTTAAATCCTTGACATTCCTCCCCTGCTCACAAACTGCATTATGTAACATCGAGTTTTGGATGGAGATGGTGTCACTAAGTATTTTTCCAAGGAGAAAACATGCCAGCTTTAGGACATCAGCAGAGTTATACTTATAGAATAAAAAATTGGTTATGTGCTATATTTTACTTCTTTGAAAGAAGTTATCATTACTTGACCTCTGTCAGGTATTTCAAATTCCTTCCTTCCAGTCACTCTGTGTGGTTAATTCTCTATTACAGGTAAAACTAAAAAAAAGAAAGGTCACTGCATCATTTCAACCCAAATCTGATCCAAGAGAGGTCAAGCTGTGCTTCCTAATTATTATTATTCATTCGACTCCTCCTCCATTGCTGACACCACAAAAATGAGTTGTGGCTGGTTATTTAACAGGGGAATCTCTTCAGGAAAGGCTGCATTGTAAGGTAGGAGTAAGTACTCATTAAAAATACCCTGAAATCTCTGTGTTCATTAGCTGATTACAGAGGCTGTGCGTGGAGGGATTCAGGCTGTGCTCACCAGCACAATGCACATCTTTAATATCACTGTTCTGAGTTCAAACACACACACAAGTTTTCAAATCTACTCTGCTAACTGCAAAAGGCATAATTAACATTTTTAAATATCACCTGAATCACGTTCATCAAAACAATAATTAACTCACATTCAGCCTGAAACTGAGGAAGTTAAAATAACACACAAGTCGACTTCCCTGCACTGTTACTGCATCCCAGCACTGGAATATTCTGCAGGAATGATCTGCTTGGAACCATTTCCCCACAGATAATGTGGATTTCCATCCCTGGAAGTGTCCAAAGCCAAGCTGGACAGGGCCTGGAGCACTGTGGGATAGTGGGAGGTGTCCCTGCCCATGGCAGGGATGGAACAGAATGAGCTTTAAGGTCCCTCCAACCCAAAGCATCCAGGGATTCTGTGACTTCTTGCTCCAACAATGGATCTGGACACCCATTAACCCTTCCTTACAACAAAACCCAAAGTGATCCAAGTGGAAAACCAAAACTAAGCCAGTGGATGATGCACCAAAGACAAAATTACTGCAGATTTGCCAACATGAGCACCCCAAATGCCAAGGGAATGGGCAGCAGGAGGTACAGAGGATGTGCTGAGGACACAGAGCCCTGTAAAAGTCAAACATCACTGTGTACAATTACAGGGAGAATTTAAATTGGGAAGGAAAGAGGAGATCAAAAGATCAAGTTGCTGATGGACTCATCTATCAGACTAACAATTAACCCTGTGGTAAGAAATCAGTGCATTGAGCCAAAGTGACCCAAAGTGATGGAGAACTGAGGGACAAGTGCTCAGACTCAGCACAAACCTGGCTCACTTTCACCAGGTCCCTGCTGATGAGATCAGCTGCCAGAGCAGACAGCTACAAAAGAATACAAGACAAGGCAAATACACACAGAGACTCCCAAAAACACACTCAGATTTATCCCCATCTCAGATATCAACAGGCCTCACTATTTTTTTCATTATTTAGTCCAAAATTAATTAATTAACAGTGGAAAAATTCAAGTGTAAGGATTTAAAAGACCAGTGTTAAGTCAATAGGGTCGCTTGCATCAGTCCTTCCTCTAAACTTAATTTTGGCCTCTGTTCTTCAGTCATTTGGACACTTACCTTGGTTATCTCAATTTAAGTCAAAAAGACAAGTAAATGCTTGTAATGCAATAACAACAGCCAAGTCTCATTTCCACACTCCTCAGCTGGCTAATTACCAATACTACATCATTTTGGTGCACACAGATATCAATCCTGGCTAATCACCTGCTCACAGATATTTTTCAAGCCTCTTTTATTTTTATTTTTTTTTCTCTTCCCCTGTGTCAAGCACAGTAAAATTACCAGGCAGTGCTTTCCAGCTTCCTGAGCACACAGAGAGAGAGAAAGAGAGGATATTTTGATTGCTTTGGGTCACCTGGGATTACAATCCTCTTACAGGCAGGTTCAGGAAGATGTGACAGAGGTGTTTGAGTTTACTTACAATGAGCTCTGAGTCCCGTCCCATGGAAATCACAGTTCTGTTCACTGTCCTCAGCAGGTTCTCCATGATGATCTGGACATGGCGTTGTGTGGGGCCCTGAGGACAAGGAACAAATCAGTGATAACTACAAACACAACTATTTGTGCTGCCTTTCAACCCACCTGTCTGGTGAAAATTAAATAAAACATCACTTGCTGTTGATCAAAAGCAGGGAATGAGTCTCCCACTTCAACCAAGTGTTATTTTGCTAATACTGATATGTTACTAATATGTTACTAATGTTACTGATAAATGAAAATGTGCTGTTACAATGTCAATGAAAAGCCAAAACCCTGGAAATGCAGCCTATGGCATTCAGTTACCCATTAATTTTCTTCCCCCAAGTCATTTTTCCAACATCAAAACCCCACAGGCATTACCAGATCAGGGTGGGGGGCTGCTCTGCAACAGCTCAATTAAAAGGAAGAGAAAAGCAAAGCAAAACTTCCATTAAGGAACTTCCAATTTCAGTCAATATTAGAAGCAATCCACCACTACTTTTGAAAAAGTTAAAATGAAATATTTATTCCAAGCAGCTTTTAAGGACAAGTCCAGAAACTTCACACAGTGGGCAAAAAACGAAGCCAAAAACACAACAAGGAGAAAGAAACAGATGAGCTTTGCTCCCATCTTTTAGCTTATGGATGAAAAATAGATGTGCATATTTGAAGGACGATCCATCCCCAGCACAAACTCACCCAGGAGCTGGTCCTGCTGCCAGGATCAGCCTGGGAGGGGTTGGAGCTGCAGGTGGGTTCTCACCACGGAGAGAAAAGCAGCCAACAAAGACTGACAGGAGCAGCCAAGCTGCCAGAACCAAATTCCTCCTGTAGAACAACCCCCCCCTCTGAAGCAGCCACACAGAGCTGCTTCCAAAAACAAAAACTCAGAGCAAAACCCAAAAAACCACAATTAAATGTGATACCAGAGAGGATGTGAGTAGCTGACCCCTCAAGTCCCTTCCAGCTGAGTTAGTGCATGATTCTACACAGCACTGAAGGTTCAGGCAGCAGCAGCACCCCAAATTTTAGGAGACCATCAAAGCACTGCAGCTCTCTGGCAAAGCACCAATATTTTTAAGTTTGTTCAGGTCAAGAGAAAGCAAAAAATAGACTTTTATGGCAAAAAAAAGGGGTATTACACATGCTGTATGTCTGCAACAATACAACTCAAATGCACATTTCCCAAAATGCCCATGGGAGAAAAGAAAAACCATCAAAACAAAACATTTTCCACCTGGAAGAGGCCAGGCACAGAAAATGAGCACGGTTTAACTCCTAAGGATATTTATTTATTCACTATCTAACCAGAGAAGCTGTACTGGATGTGCCTCAGAAACAACAAGTGCTGTGCTGGATGTGATGTGTGAGATGCCACACAACACATCCTCATCACTGGAAAACTAAGAGCAAGAAAAGGCTGGTTAGGAGGTTATAGAAAAGAAAAATAAAAAAATCTAAAGCTTGAGGAGTTACCTGCTTAATTCACTTCACTAAAACAATTTCTGTGAAGTGTTACTCATCACAGAGCCACCCTGCACTCACCACATCTTTCTTGTAGAGCACTTCCAGGATGTTACTCAGCAGCTGGCAGCAAGCCTCCAAATCTTCTTGTCTCTCCAAGTGATACTTGAGCTGGTCTGTCATTGTTGGCAGCAAGATTTCCCTGCAGTCTGCACACAAAACACGAGGTTACAAACACAGCTTTCAGGGCCTTCAGGCTGATGTGCTTCAGTGCTTACATAAGACACAAAAAAAATCAGGAAAAATAAATTAACTTCAAGCTTTTCAACCAAAACCTCACCTCACCTTAAAAACTTCTGCCTCTGAACTGCTACAACCTTTGACTATTTGACTCTATTAAAAAAAAAAAATCCCTTCCTTGCTCAAGTACTCAAACTGTTCTTACATGGAGGGAACTGCCAGGTCCAAATTAATTACTAATTATCCATATAAATGTCAGCCCAGTGAACAGCTTGGTTCTGCAGATTTGCCCCAAAGATGCTCTGTGATCACAGTCTGCATTTGGGAAACCTCAGGATATGCTGCTCCCTGAATTTTGGACTAACATGGAAAGGAAAGAGCAGATGAAACAAAACCCCACAGGGCAGAGGGGTCATGTACTGTAAAGTGTCCCCAAATGCAGGGGAGGGGAAGAACCCCAAAGCCCAGCTGCTCAACACTCCAGGACAGGCACAGGAATGTCTCTGCAAAGCCTGAGAGGTGAATCAGTCTTTAATAACTTAAAAGGCCCCTAATTAGAGAGGGTTGAGAATGTTCCACAGCCCTGCTAAGCCCCACTGGTATGAAGGGGGCAAAGATCAGTTTAATATCCAAATCACCTCTGAGCTCCAGTGGCTGGAGCTACACTGATCAGTGGGGGAGGCAGTCAGGCTGGATTTCTCAGGAAGGGAAAACTGATGGATTTGTCACAGGGCTTAGTCTGGAATTACACAACCAGCACAGGACACCCCCTTCCTTGGGTGGAGCTGCCAGGGCTCCTCTGCTCCCACCTGGGCTGCTGAGAAACATGGGGGGACACAAAATGGGCTGGGAACTGCACAAATCATCCCAAGGGTGGTGAGGAGCAGCTGGGGGGCCCAGTCAGGACATCCAGGGGGGACCTGGCTCTGCACAACTCCCTGACAGGAGAGAATTGAGTGGAGGACACAGGGAATGGCTCCCAGTGCCAGAGGGCAGGGCTGGGTGGGATTTTGGGCAGGGATTGTTCCTGGGAGGGTGAGGAGGAGCTGGGATGGAATTCCCAGAGCAGCTGGGGCTGCCCCTGGATCCCTGGCAGTGCCCAAGGCCAGGCTGGACATTGGGGCTGGAGCAGCTGGGACAGGGGAAGGTGTCCCTGCCCAAGAGGAATGGAATGGGATGAGCTTTAAGGTCCCTTCCAACACAAACCACTCCATCACTCTGGGATGTCTCAACCAACCCAGTGCTGTGGTGCCATCCCCTACCAGAAGATGAGATTTTCAGGGCATCTTTGCTATGAACTATTTCCAAAAACACTGATGGGCTCTGCACAGATCACTGGGAAACAGAGGGGGAAAGGTGAACCCCCAACACTGGGAGCCACAAACACCTCCCAGCCCTGACTGATGGGGAACTTCATGGTCCAGAACTCCTGTTCCTGCTCCCAAACCAGCTCAGGATCTGCTGCACAGTGATCACAGACAATGATAATTCCACATCTGTTCCAGAGCAAAGTCCAGCCCGTGGTGATTTAATGTCAGAGAGAATCAAATATTCATCTGTACCAAAGGATGCTCAGCAGGAATTATCAATTAGCAGCACTCAATGAAAGCCTTCAATGAACACAGGAGCTCTGCTGAAGGTGAATACACACCATAAATTTGTGTCAATAAAAACATTTTATTTCTGGGAAGACTGATAAATCCATTTATTTTATGGTTCATTTGAGTGGCCAAAGAAATTTAACCTGTGCTCAGTAACTTTGTTTCCAGTTCACAGCTTGTGAGTTGAGTCATAACTGAACAATAAGAAATCTTATAAATGCTGGGTGTTGTCTACTAATATCCAATAGACTCAAATTCCTCATGGAAAAATCCCTGGATTTTCTCTTTCTAACTACAGCAGCTCCACAGCTCACTTGGCAATCAGCTGGAAGTCATTTGGAAAACAAAGCAACAGCGAATCCAAATAACTCCATAGGACAAAACAAATCAGACAAATCACTGTTTACATAAACCAAAACCTTGACGTTTGCAAGGATAGGACACTTCATTTAACTCCCAACCATGAGCACTGAAAATATCCACTAAATTATTATTAAACAGCTCCACACTCAGGGAAAAATTATGTTTATGCCTTTTTGTTTAATTTCTATGTAGTGAAATGAGAATTAAATATAAGATTATATATATTATATTATTATAAGGTTGTAGGGATGTTATTTATTTATAGATGCATTTACTTCTATATGGAAACATTATTTATCTAATTACTACATATTCATATTTGTGTTTATAAATATGAATAAAATTAATTTTAAAACTATATTTTACTTATTTATTTTTTAAAGACACACAAACCCCACCCACCAGCCTCCATTCTGATCCAAGGTCCCAAACTCTCCAGATTTCCCACTGAATCATCAATCACTCAACGACATCACTAAAGCAAAATGCTTCAGCAAACTGCTTCACACACCCACCCCTCTCACCCCCAAGTCCTTCAAGCTTCACAAATTCATGTATTTTGAATTTTAATTCCTCTGGAGACACAAATAAATCCTCCTTGACCTCTCAAGGCACAGAATTAGAGCCTTTTTTTCTCCACCAGAAACTGATGAAATTTCCTGTGCATTTGCCAGCCTCCCTTAAGTCCACAATCCTGTATAGTGCATATTGCTTTTAGGAAAGAAAATCTCATTTGTGCAACAGGATCCAGGATTAGTTGTCAGCTTATATGAAAGTATTCCCTATCAGCTGAAAATTCCTGAATCAGTGAGAAGCACAAAGGGCAGGCAACAACTCAAGCCCACAGAGCAAGGAACGGGAAAATCTAGATTTGAAAAAGGCTGTGGATAGGAGTTTGATTTATTTTCAAGTGAATTTGAATGTTTATGAAAGGTTCCCAGCACAACTGAGGCTTCAGACACAAACTTCAGAGAATGATCATGATGTGGAATTACAATGAGAAGATCAGAGGGAAGGAGCTCCTCTCCCATGAGGAAAAGCTGGGACACCTGGGGGGGCTCACCTGGAGAGGAGAAGCTCCAGGAGAGCTCAGAGCCCCTGCCAGGGCCTGAAGGGGCTCCAGGAGAGCTGGAGAGGGACTGGGGACAAGGGATGGAGGG
>NC_031775.1:31812612-31820953 GCF_001522545.3 Parus major | reverse complement strand
ATGGATGGGATTTGAGGTCCCTCCAGCCCAACCTGGGACTCTGTGAGGCAAGAGCAGCTTTAAAGGCCACACTTTGTTCAGTGAATAAAAACCCTGAGACATCCATGGGAATCCCAGGTTTGGGTCAGTGCACGTGCCTGGAATCCCCATCCCAGCCCCAGCAAAGGCTGTTGGATTTAAAACACTCCTAACAGGCAGTGACAGGAAAACCTTGCTTAGGAGCCTCCTGATAAGATCTCAGAGCCATTAAGCAGCACTGTTCTGTCAGCAAACCTGGCCAGGGCCCTGATTAATCACCCTCTCATTAAAACACAGCCATTTCAATTTCTCAGCAGCTCAATAACCTTGGACTACACCATTCCCCTCACCCTGAAGGGCTGAGTTTGGGAGTCAGGTTTGAAAAACAAACCAGCCACACACAGTTCCCACCTCCTGCCCCTCTGAAAACAGAACCACTGCAGTAAGGGAAGGCAAAGATTAATGGGGCAAACACACCACGTGTCCCTCTAGCCTTTCTCAGGGGTGTGTTTTACACTCAGTTTCTTGTTTTATCAGAGTTATCTCCATTTCCTCCTCCCCAGGAGAGTAAAGGATGATCCCTGGTGTTACTGACTTCTACTGAATGAAGCCAAGGAGTAACACTGATGCACAGCTCTTCCCAGGAAACATTCAGTTTTTCTTGGGGACACCACTTCACCCAGGCCCCAACAGAAACAACTCCATCTGTATTCCTGCTTTTACTTCTTGAAAATCCAGCACTTAAGGGCTGAATAATTTCAAATCATTTTAGAAGTGAAGATGAAGACGGGACTTGCTGTTTCTACCGAGTTTCTACACATGGTGACACAGGTGATAAACTGTTTCTCAGTGATTTTAACAGTGGTATAAAACCACCATAATGACAATCAACCAAGATTTTTTTAAACTGGAACCAGCAAAATTTGTTTTATCAGCATTCAGTGGTCTCAGATTTTGTGATCTGAGAGCAGAATCCTTCCAAATCTCCTTTCCCACTGAACCAGTGCCTATTTGCTCCCTCATTACCTTTCCTGCCAGCACACAAACACTTTGTTTGGCTCAGTTTAACCTGCAGCCAGCCTGAAAATGCATCAAGTGTTTCACCTCAAAGGAGGAAATCTGTAGGAGAATTGGCTGAACTTATCTTTCACCAGCCCATTAATGGGAGAGGAGAAAATAATAAGGCATGGACGAACAGCAGCCTCTGAAAGGTTTCTGTGCTGCTCTCCTTCAGCCAGGGAACAGCTCCAGTGCAGAGAGGACATCAATTTTAAACAAAGCACGAGGTTTTCTGGTCATTTTGCACTTTCAATTCTTTACCATTTATAACCTGAAGTGTCAGGATTCATCCTGGGCTGGATGGGGATTGGAGCAGCCTGGGATAGTGGAAGGTTCCCACCAAGCACTGGATGAGCTTTAAGGACCCTTCCCACCCAAGCCAGCCTCGGGTTTGGTTTGAAACCTTGTCCCTGAACATGTCCCAGGCTCCAGAGGGATGGCAGGAGGGACTGGGACAGGGAATAAAGCCTGGAATTGTGCCTGCTCACCGTGCTGGGTGAAGAGGTCGCTGTGCACGATCTCGATGAGGCAATAGAGCTTCTGGATGGTCAAACGGCTCACGGGCACGTTCAGGATGAACTCTGTGAAGAGCTTGCTGCACACACAGAAAAAGCAAAAAAATCCATCAAACTCCCCTCCAAACCATGGAAAAACATCCAGGAATAAAGTACCAGACACACAGCTTCATGCTTTTGAATGAGCAAATTTAATATCGTTGAGACAGTAAAAAAAAAAAAAAAAAAAAATCAGAAAATCATTAATAGTTTTCCAAAAAAATTTCTTTAGTTTTTATGACATTTCTTTTGTCCCCTTCCCTTTTAGCTCAGTTTTAGACTCATCTATGTCTCATTGAAGGGTTATGGGGTTTCAAATCTTCCTTGCCTGTGCTTTTGAACGAGCAAATTCAATATTTTTGAGATTTAAAAAAAATAATAAAAAAATCAGAGAATCATTAATAGTTTTCCAACAAATTTCCTTAATTTTTGATGGCATTTCTTTTCTCCCCTTCCCTTTTTAGCTCAGTTTTGGACTCCTCATCCATGTCTCACTGAAGGTTTTAGGTTTCAAATCTTCCTTGCCTGTTATGTCAATCAGAACGTTCATGATGCCAAAAATAAGGTGATAATTAACATTGTAAGCTACCAACAAAAAAACATAATTAAAAAACCCAGAAAGGAACATTTTAGGATAAACCATCACACTCATCAGCTGGGCTCCCACCTAATATCGACAAGACTTTTTAATAATTTTACAACGTTCCTAAAATCTTGGATTCTTTGCTTTGCCTATTGAGACTTCATTTCTAATTAGAAGCCAATCTCAATTTAAATACTCCCAGTATTAAATTGCAATTTTTACTGGTGATACCATAGAAAAAATGTAATATTTAGGGTAAAACAGGCCAAGTCCTGCATTTTCCTTTCTCTTTTCCCAGGAATTTTTCTGTCATATACCAAAATTATTATTTAATCCAGAAACTCTACAAATCTGGGTTTCCTAAGCCCAGGGAAGTGTTGATGTAAAACAGCCCACAGTGTTTTTAAATGCCAGGTTCCTCAGGCCATTGGAACATTAAACTAAAATTGTATTTATTTATTTTACCCCTACTTTATCTCTCTTCCTCCTTCTGACATATCAAGACCATAAAAATAAAACCAGACAAAATTTAGAGAGGTTTGTGGAGTAAAACCAGATTTAATTATGTTTTTTTTCAGTATGTAACAGCAACATGAAAAATATAATTTTATTTTTCTCTTTAAGCTAAAAGTCCTCCTGAAATACCAGTTTATATTTGGTTCTTCTGCTTTTTTATCTCTTAAACATCCTCCTATTGTCCTTTTTATTTACTAACAACACTGATGTGTTTATGAGCTACTGAGACATCAATCCAGCAATAGGGTTCACTAAATTATTTATTGTTTTATTATTTACATGGAATTTATACTTGAGAGAGTGAAGCATCATGGTCCAGCCCAGAAGTTTTGATGGCAGCTGCCTGATTAATAATTCTTGCTAATTGTTTGTACTGTAAAGTTTGTCAGGTATTTGTTAAACATTATTTTTTAAAAAACAGGCCCTTAAAAAATACCTGCAAAGGACAAAAAAATGTAATAAAACCAAAGTGATAAAACAACTCAGGTGATCCATATTTTGCTGTCTCAGTAAATATTTCTATATTTTTATATATTTTTGTAGTTTTTATAGAGAGCATATATGCAGTAATTCCATATAAAAATATTAATACATAGGTTGTGGCTTTATGGTTATATCTATTATTTGTATTTTATATATTTGTGTATATTTTATATATATCTTTATAAATAAATATTTATATAAAATTAACACTCCACTCTTAATTAACTCTACTCACCTGAGCTCCTTTGGATCAAACACTAATTTCACATCATTGACAATTGCTGGCAAGTATTTAAGTGCTGCCCCCTAAAAAAAAAAAGACAAAAAATCCCAAATGAACAAAATTAATGTGTTTAAAGGTGATGCAAAGACTGCAAGGAGAGAATCACCCACGAGGAGGTGGCTTTGGATTCATTTTCTGCGACACCTGAGCTGAAACTCAGCAAAAATTAAACTTTGAAACTGATTTATAGTAAGACAGAGACATGAAATGTTCATGAACTGGGGAAACAGACCAAAATTAGAGATTTATAAGCTCCTTCCAACATTTTATAGAAATCCTTTGGTTCCTCTAATCCCTTTATTCCCAACTTCTGTTGAGCACTTTCTCATCCTCCTCCTCAGCCACGCTGGAGTTGTTTGGGTTTAATTTTTACTCCACTACTTAAAAATTCAACAAAAAACCTAATTAGCATTTTTTCCCTGCAGTAAATTCTTGGTAGCCACTCATGAAATCCTGGCTCTTCCCAATTCCCCTTGAACTCGCAGCTGCCACTGCACAGCACATGAAAGAGCTCACAAGATACAAACAGATGTTTAATATTTTAACTGTTTGTAGGAATTTTTACTCATTTTATCTTTTTCCTTAGGAGCAATTTGTAGTTATTGAGCACCAGACTAGGAAAAAACCTCAGAGTAATTGAAATAGAAACCAGAACAGCCAGACTTGTCTACCTGACCTTGTGTTCTATTGATTAAATCAATTTTTTTGATAGCAGGTGTATTTTTACCTGAGAAGAGGGCAGGGCTGGATGGGATTTTGGGCAGGGATTGTTCCTGGCAGGGTGGGGAGGAGCTGGGATGGAATTCCCAGAGCAGCTGGGGCTGCCCCTGGATCCCTGGCAGTGCCCAAGGCCAGGCTGGACATTGGGGCTGGAGCAGCTGGGACAGGGGAAGGTGTCCCTGCCATGGCTGGG
Source organism: Parus major (assembly GCF_001522545.3). Taxonomy (NCBI): domain Eukaryota; kingdom Metazoa; phylum Chordata; class Aves; order Passeriformes; family Paridae; genus Parus; species Parus major. Next base: position 31,816,544 of record NC_031775.1, on the reverse strand, counting down.
GTGGGAATGGATCAATTTGAAGATCTTTCCAACCCAAGCCTCTCTGTGATGTGAGAAATGGTTGCATTTTCCACTCCCCAGCCTGGACCCAGACATTTTCCATCCCCAGAGGTTTCTACAGGCAGCAGAGCTATGGGAGAACTGTCCTGAGGAGCAAACACAAACCCACTCCTTTCTTTCCCCACACCTTGCCCCTTTCCTGCCACAACCCCTGTCACTTCCCAGCCAAGCCCAGAGCTCCCAAAATCAACACAGCAATGATTTACTGACACCCAAGGAGAACCTCAAGGGGCCACCAAGGCTGAGACCCCTCTCCAAAGGGACCCCCAGCCTGTCCCCAGGCTGGATACAGATTTCAGAACATCCAATTTTCACTCACAACCCACTGAAGCTGTCAAGCTGGACCATCAAACATCCCCACATCTGCTGAAAGGACTCCTGAGCTGGGGACTCTGGAATTCTGCAAGTGGAGCTGTGATGGATGAGGGCTCTCATGAGCAGTCAGGAACCACAGGGGTTTATTTGCTGATCATTCACATGCACGGAGCCATAAATGTTTAGTAACACATCTTAAAAGAGAGCTTGCATTTTATCTCTTGAATTAAAATTTCACACCTGAACGTAAAAATTAACACTTGAATGGCTCCCATGAACTACTGCAGGGTAAAACTATTTACAACAGCTATTTCCAGCTTGTAGCTGCAACAATTAGCAGCAACTGAGGGTCTACTTTATGGACAAACCAATTAAAGTTTAATTCTGGAGATTTAGAGAAGATTGTGGAAGTCTATTTCCCACCTCAGCTGGCTCGATGATGTGACAAGATGATCAGAGTATGAGGCTGTGCAGCCACGTGATGAAATCTGTATCTAAGGCAAAGGGCTATTAAATGATTTTTTATTGGTATTAAATCATGTAGAGGAGCAGCTCTTGCTGTAGATCTCACTCTGTTCAAGCTGCAGCTGATTTTCTGTGAGCAGTGTAACTCCATTGCAATGCTGGTTATTCCCAGGACACTGCAATGCATAAATGAGGAATATGAAATTCAGCAGATAAAAAAAAAAAACCAAAAAACAACAAGCCCTGCTCTTGTCTTTCCATATAACATCAGGAAAAAACAAATAAGCATCTGGTTTGGGGTTTTTTTCCCCTCCCATTTAAATTAATTAAATTAATTACTTTTCACTCTTGATCAGCACTGGACAAAGGTTCCAATTCCTCATTTCCACAGGAAGCACATGGCAAACTAAGCCCAAAATCTTCACTCCAGAGTTACACAGGAATGTCTCAACCACTCAGAAATTCCAACCAGCACTAAAAAACCACAGTAATGAGGAACCTTAATGCTCAATCAAATGGGTTTTTGCAGTGATTTCCCTGTGATCACAAGAGAAGCACACCCAAAGATCAGTCTCACACACACACTCAATAATTACACACAGCTTCAAGCTGGGCTGCAATAAAAACCTGACTGCCCAAAGGGGCTTCTCTCTTTTGTACAAAACCAGTGACAAATTATTCCCACCCTTATCAAGTTACAGAATCAGTCATTTCCAGCACTACAAAGCAAACAAATAAAGCAGCAAAGGGGAAGGATGAAAAGGAGTGAGAGCAGCAATGAGCCCCGTGTGTGGCATGAATAATGGATATATTCCCCCTGAGCTGGATTTCCTCCTACTCTCAACCTTCTGTTGGCTGTGGGGTGTTAATGGAGTTTCATTTTATTAAAAAATGTTTCGAAATTTTGAAAATTATTCTTTTTTTTTTCATTTTTTTTGTGATTCACGTGGCTCAGCATCAGATCTCCAAGGCCACGGCAGCCTGCAGCTCCCAATGTTGTGGTTCATCCTCTAAACCCCAAAATTTACACATGAATTTCCCCTTCAGGAACACCATATCCATGTGTAAAAGGGATTATTCCACAGAAAGCATGGGAAGAACCAAGAGCTGCCAGGAGAAGCCATGGAGCTGCTCAGTGCCTCAAGGACACTTTTAAAAACTGTGAGAAAGGCAATTAACTGGGCCAAGAAACACAACTCACTAAGTGAAGATAATCAGGGCCAGAAAAGTCAAATCTTTGCCTTAAATGGAATAAATTAAGCAATAATTGATGGCCACAGCTCTCTGCAGGGGACAGCAATTCCCAGGATTTATCCTTCCATGGACTAATTGCAACTCATTCCCTAAATCAGCTCTGTCTGGAGCAGGACCTTTTGCAACCTTTAAGATAAATTCACTGATGGGCTTCTAATGAATTCACAGCTAATTGTGTTCTCCTGGACTTCTCCACAACTGGCAGCCAAATCACCAAGGAACAAACGCAGTGTTGGCATCAGAAGATGAAAAAACCCTTCAGATGTGGTAAAAAAGGCAGAATGAGTAAAACCAGGTGCAATGGAATTGTTATTCCCAACAGTGACCCCTCTGAACATCAACTGATTTATCAGCTAATTGTGTTCTAAACTTACCTAGAGCTGGCAAGGAAATCAGGTTTTTGTGGAAGGAACAAACTCAGTGCTGGTATCAAAAGATCATTGGGGAGAAAAAACAAACCTTCAAAAAGGCCAGAATAAATAAGATCAGGAGCAATGGAATTGTTGTTCCCAACAGTGGCACCTCTGAACATCAATGAAGAGTCCCCTTGTGCTGCTCTTCTCTCACTGAGAGTTCATTTCCAGACAGGTTTAATGACACAAAAATGGGTAAAGAATGGCATCTACCAAGAGCAAAATTAGCACATTGCCCAGATCTAAAAGTTCAAGGAGTTTCTATGACTAAATTTTATCTGAATTATTTATCTTGATTCTCTGAAAGGATTTTTTTTTCTGCAGATTTTTGCTGGGTGGGGAAAACCTCAAACCTCAAAAAACTTCACTCTGACACTTGAATATTTAAATAAGAGTAAGCTTCATTTATTTATTGGGACAGAAAGTGGCCCAGCTGCTAAAACTACCAGGAGGAGCTGCTTTTCAAGGAAATTTCTGGTTTTTAGTTTCCTCACAAAAGGATGAGAAGACAAGTGAAAGGCTTTTCTTTGTGTCACCAGGCAAATAAAAGCACATTAAAATAAAACCTTGATAAATACCTTAAAGTATTTCTGATATAATTTCGAATAACAGAGAGAAAAATGAGTTTTACTCATTTATTTGTTACACAATTGAGAATACAAAGAGATCTCTTAATTAATCCAAAAGTGAAATCACCTCTGTAGGTCACTGGTGAGTGAAAAGAAAGCAGGACAGAAAAAGAATCTTGCACAAATGGAAAATTATCCCATTCTTGGCTTCATAAATGGAATTACCAAAATAAAAGTGTCACAAAAGCTTCTTTGCAGTAGCTGTTTTAAAAAATCCCCAAAAACTAACTTAAGGTTGTCATTAGATTGACCAAATGACATTTGCAAAGTATTAAACAAAATGTATTCTGAGCAGAACACCACAGCTTTTTTTCTGGGGTTTAAGTTCAGCTCTTTGTAGTCCAAAAAAGCAAAAAAACCAAAAAAACTTAATTTAAATCTGTCATTTTCCAAAGCCATTCGTTTCCATCAGCACTCCTGGCCTCCAAACTAAGCACAAAATCCAGAATATTCTTCTGAACCCTTTTGTTTGACAAAGCAATAAATTTGTTTTACCTGACTCCATTTGAGAACATTATTTTAATGTTAATTTTTATCTTTTGTGCCACTCAACAATGCACCTCCTTTCCACCCCAGCATTATCTTGGGTGCCATTCCATTAAACTCATCCAAACCAAATGAAGCCCAGGCAGCAGCTGGATCAAACAATATCCAGGAACACCTAAACACTAATTTAGTTTTGCCCCAGTCTAGAGCAGTTATTCAGCCCACAAACTAAAGTAGTTTTTATCCCAGTTGCAAAGCAGCACCTCTGGCACTAAATTCAGAGTAAAATGGCCCAAATTCAGTGTAAAAC
>NC_031775.1:31763674-31811082 GCF_001522545.3 Parus major | reverse complement strand
TTCATTCAGATCATTCAGAGCTCCCAGACTTTTCCCAGCCATCCTGAACAAAATCAGAACTGCAAATATCAGATGGGCCCTGCTCCTTGCACTGCAGGAGGAGCTTCTCTGCCTCCCAAGAGACACAGGAATCCCTGACTAAAGAATATCTGCATTTTTACCACACTTGAAACATCGCTCTCAAGCTCCAGCTGAGCTCATGCTTCAGCAGGAGAAGGTTAAGGAAATAATTATCATGCACCAATTAGCAGAAAACAGGAATAAACCCAGGAAGGCTCAGCACACTTGTAAGCATTAAAAATGCATGCAGGCACCAAGTGCTGCTCACCTTATTTCATCAGGTTTGAGCCCCAAAGCCAAAGTGATGCTTGGAGAACAATCTGGAACCTCCCCTTCCCCAGCTATTGCTGCAGCCCACTGCACTCAGTGTGAGAGGAGAACTTTTGTTACTGAGAGAACAACCACAACACGCCAGCCTTCAAATCACTGCTTGCATTTCCCTCCCCACACCTTAAAAACCTGGGAAAGGCAGCTCTGAAATGCCTGTCTCCACCACAGACAACACTGAAACATCAAAAAAAATCCCTAAAAATTTCATTTCATTAAGTGAAAAAAAAACAAAAAACAACAAAACAACTTCTGTGTTGTTTTGAATGTTGTAATTTTCACCAGTTCACCTTCCCAAATTCAAACCCACAGGACTGATTATAACCTGGGGTGAAAGTGGGTTTTAATCGTTCCTGCACCTCAACACTTTAATTCCAACACATCTGAGTATATAAAAGAGAAAAGAAATTATATTTAAGTGCCAGTAGAGTGCTGTAAGAGGTTTAAGTGCTAGTAAAGCTCTGCTCAAACCACATTCCAAGATCATATGGAATTTCACCTATTTATTGTAAAAATCCGTATTTGAAGTAGCATCAGCCAATCTAAAAACAACCTTTGAATGTTTTATATATATAAACTCTATAAATTATCCCCTACCCAGGACTTTAGGAATATCCACAGTCCTAAAAGAGGTACGAATTCCAAGCCTCTTTTTGTGCTCCACAATCTTAAATCCTTGTACAATTCTGAGTTTTCTTTTGAGGAAACTTTTTTCCCCCCTGCCACGTGTACCCAAAGCATTGAAAAATTTAAATTAAAAAAGGGAAAAAAAAAAATCAGCAATTTAAACGCAAAATATTAAACAACTGAAGACCTACAGTCAACAGCAGCTCATCAGCTTCCACAAGGACATAAATAATTGAATAGATAAAGAGGAATTCTTGCTAAGAACACAAGACTGCAGTCTTTCATTCTGTGTCAGCTTGAAGGCTACTCCCCCAGCAGATAGGAAAAAAAATCCAGCATATCCAGCCCAAAAAGTTGGGAACATCTCAGAGGAAAGTTCCAGTGGCAGCTCTGCTCCATGGTGATAAACTGTAAAGGAAGATTCCAGTTTTTGCAAGGAGAAATGGAAACACTGGGATGTGTGAAAGAAGCACCTGCCTTGTTTAGTGTAAAGCACTTTCATTTTCTGGGGAGGTTTTGTAACTTCTTATCTCTCTCCAAACACACTTATTCTGCCTACACTTATTTAGATTCCCCAGTATTTATACAAATCAGTGCAAAAAGCCTAAAACTGCTGCAGCAAGATCTGCTGATCTTCCTGCACAACACAGGGACCTGGGGGTGTGTCTGTTTAAAATCACTGGTTTTCCACAAAACTTCAGCAATGGATCCAACAGCACCAGAATTCCAGCCCTGTTTGGGTTGGGATGGACTCAGAAATCAACTTTTCCCACCCCCTGCCATGGCAGGGACACCTTCCCCTGTCCCAGCTGCTCCAGCCCCATCCAGCCTGGCCTTGGGCACTGCCAAAGCTTCTTTGAGAATTCCATCCCAGCTCCTCCCCACCTTCACAACCAAAAATTCCTGCCCAAAATCCCACCCAGCCCTGCCCTCTGGCACTGGGAGCCATTCCCTGGGTCCTGTCCCTCCATCCCTTGTCCCCAGTCCCTCTCCAGCTCTCCTGGAGCCCCTTTGGGCCCTGGCAGGGGCTCTGAGGTGTCCCTGCAGCTTCTCCTCTCCAGCCTGGCTCCATGGAGATGCTCAGGAGCATTTCCTTGTGCCCAGATTCCCACACCCTGGTGCCCAGCAGTGCCCACAGGAGATGCCAGCTGAGGTTTCTGTGCTCCCCTCCCCTCCTGGCTCTCCCAGCCTCCCTCAGAGGCTGCTCCCAGCACATCCCTGGCCCTGAGCTCTGTCCCTCTGCTGCTCTGGCTGCAACAACAAACTTCAGAAAAGATAAGAAATTCCTTTACCCCTTCTGAATTCCCCTCCTGACGATGTCAGTCCAAACCCCAGAGCACAGATCAGTGTCTCACCTGCTGGGAAGGTGCAGCATTCCCCATCCTCTGCACCCCTTTAACCCCTTCCTGAGGTTTGGCACCAGCACAGCAGCCAGCGTGCACCAAGTGGCTGCTCCACGGCTCTGTGACAGCCCTGGCACCCCTGCCCACCCCAGCACAGGGATATTTCAAATGTGAAATATCTGCTGCCCCTGTGCTGGCTCCAAGCTGTCAGCTCCAAGTGGGGATTATTTCACTCCCACCTGCCCACCCTTCAGCTCTCATTTCAGCCCCCCAGCTCTGGGAGCTCCAGTGATGCTCCTCTCCAGCAGCACACACTGAGGTACAACTCCTGTCTCTAATGTCACCCCCACGGTGTCACTGACACCTCCCAGCACTCTGCAGCTCTGCCAGGCAGGATGCACAGCATCCACACTCTGAAAACTCCCACATTTATCCACCCATTCCATGGTTTTGTTCTCTCTAACAGAAGCACACATTTCTGCCAGGCAGGATGCACAGCATCCACACTCTGAAAACTCCCACATTTATCCACCCATTCCATAGCTTTGTTCTCACATTTCTGCCTGGTGCTCACACTGCAGAGCTCCAGTGGATACCTGAACACCATAAAAGCAATTTCACAAGCTGCAAAAAGCCAATAGTAACAATTATGTGTTCTAAGAGCTCAGTAATTAGAGTCCAGAGGAGATGAAAGCAATAAATAATGAATGAAAGGTTTTCAAGACTTCTGAAATGCATCTTCAAGCACACTTAACCCCACACTGGCTCATCCCTCAGAGCTTCATCTGCCACCTGCAAACACACACAGGAGCTGTGCTCTGCTCAGCTCTGCAGAGCTCTGAACCTCAACCACTGCTGGTGGCATCTCTCCACTCCTTGCCAGGATGTTTTCCCTCCTGGATCTCAGGTGAACACAACCAAATCAATTTGCAGCTTTTTTTTTTCCTCCCCCCCACCCCTCCAAGGTATAAATTTGAAGAAAAAAAGCTCATGTTCATCTGCAAGGGAGTGTCAGGAAAAGCAGTATCACATTCCACTCCTGTCATCTGCAAACTCCCTCTCTGTAAAAGCCCAGACAGCTCTGAGCCACGGCCTCCAAGTGCCCATTTCCATTCAGGACAGATGCTTTGGCAATGAAATGAAAACACAGCTTTCCTGAAATGTGCAATATCCCTATTTTGTTATCAGATGATCCAGTCTTGGCCTCTCTGCTGAAAATATTCCTCCTCAGCTGCTTTATCCCCACTATCTCTTTTTGCTGTGTGCTCAGCACGGCACCAGGAGCCCCAGAGCTCGGCTACAAAGGACTGGGGGCTTTGACTCGGGACTTTTCCTGCTGGACTCCTCCAGAAACTTCTTCCACTGGCACAGGGATTTCCCACTGTCTTGTTTTTTGCAAGCAGGAAGAGTCCAACTGTCCCCAAATCTCAGTCCCTTGATCATCTCTCAACTGATTCAGCAGGGCTGGGTCAGGGGTTTCATCTTTTTTATCAACTCTGGCTGGAAGCACAAGGAGAAGTTCAAGGTGCAGCTCATCAAACGCACATTTAGGGCAGTCTCTGTAGTTTTCCACCATGAAAAAGATCCACTAACTTCTGTATCCAGCCTCCTCTGGACACTAAAACCTACCAGTGCCATAATTCAGAGCTTCTGCTCTTTGATATCAGCACCCTCTGAGGGCACAGAGCCCTTTCCCAATTGCATGAGCCAACGTTACCAAAAGCAGATGCTGTTTCTAAAGGGAAACAAGAAAAGGTCTAAGGGATGAAAGGTGGAGCTTCCAGTCTCACTCACTACTAATCTGCTCTTTAAAATATGTACTGGGACTAAAGATCCTATATTGAAGCCTCAGATATAAATAACTGCATTAAAATATAAGGATCTACACTGTTATCAGCATCTTAAATATAAAGCCTTAAAAACACTTTAAGATTATACACGTTAAAAAAGCAAAATGTCACTGAAACCATATTAAGTTCTTTTTAAAATAAAAATGAAGGTTTTGAAGCAATTAAAAGGTGGAGTCAATGATCTTAGATGTCTCTTCTAGGATTCCATAAATTTACTTGTTCAAACAAAGTTCTTTACACAGTCACAAACCCTTCAGCAGAAGCACCAAGTATTAACCTTGCCTGAAATAAAGCCAGCTTTTAAGCACAAACACAAGCAAGGACTTCACTGATGACCTTCTTGTGGTTTGGGATGCAAAAGTGGAGATCTGGAAAGCACAAACCTTCACTATGACAGTCTGGTCAGAGTTGCTGCTCATCATCTCATTGATGGACTTAAAGAGCTGCAGCAGAGAGTCCCTGAAGTCTGCTTCTCCTTTGTTTTCGTACAGCCTGAAAAAGAATTAGGTTTCATCAGCACAAACCACAATGGAAATACTGTTTTAAAATATCTGGTGGTATTTGTGACAATGGAATGACAGATGGCCATTTGTTGTCTCGCATTTCTTCAAGAATTTCTACAACTTCCTTCGCCGAATCAAGAGCAATCTTCCACAAAAAAACCCCTCAAGATGAGACAGCCTGGCCAGGCTGGGCCAGCAGGAAGCAGAGATTTTTATTGTAAAGCTGTTTATGTGAAATTGCACATCCAGCAGAGCTGTTCCAGTGTCTGGTGGGTCCCTGAGCCCATGCCCACACAGCCCTGGGACTCCACCCTGGCAGGACCTTGCCAGGCAGCTCTGTGCTGATGAAGGCAGAAAGCAGCCAGCCAACTTGCCAGCAATCATTAAAATCTACCAGTGGCCTCAGGTGAGTGACCTTAAACTCTGGAAAAGAAAGAAACACAAAACCCATCGACCCTCTGTTTGCTAAAAGGATACTTTTTTATTATTATTTTTTTTCCTGTGGGCAGGAAGCACTGAGGTTAAATTGTGTTTCAGCACTAATTTCAGGCTCAGTTTCCCATGGAGTCAGCACAGCTGACACAGAGGAGTGACTCAGCCCCAGCTCAGCTTCAGGAGCGAGGTCCCTGTGCCTTCAGACTCGTTCCTCAGAGCTGAGCTGCCCACTGGGATCCCCCTCTCAGGGGCTTTTAGGGGGTGAAAACTGCACAGAGACACCTGAGCAACACCAGAGGCCAAAAAACAAACACAGCCAAGGTGAAGAACTTGGGCCACTGGTACAATGAGTGCTCCTGGAATTCTCTGGAGTGTTTTAAATGCAGAACCAGCCCTGTCTCGGGTGTGGGATGGCACAATCCTCACTGGAAAATGAGAGGGGAGACGAGCACTGGCTCCACATCATCCTTGAAAACCTTCCCCTCCCTCAGGCAGCACGTGGGACTCACCTGCACCAGGGTTATTCAGACTTAACATGACCACAAAAATCTGAAATCCAGATTAAATCCAAATATGGGGAGTTATAAACATCACATGGGACCTCCAGGCCAGGCTGGACAAGGTTTGGAGCACCCTGGGAGAGTGGAAGGTGTCCCTGCCCAAGGCAGGGGGTGGAATGGGATGAGTTTAAGGTCCTTTCCCACCCAAACCATTCCATGACCCCTTCCCCCAGTGAAACCCCCATCTTTACCAGCTCTGATTGCCTCCAAGAGCCTCAAACAACAACAACAACAACCACCACAACATTTCCCAAGCCCTCCCTGGTTCCACTGGCTCTGATCCCCCCAGACACCTGGCACCAAGAGCCATTTGAGCAGCATTCCAACTCCCTTTTACCTTCCTCCTTTTTCCCCTGAAATTAAACCCAGTAGGAAGGTCCTGAATGTAGTCTGCAGCTCAGAAAGAGCATTTCACCCAGAAATTTCCTATGTACAATCCTTGTACAATTTCTTCATGTTCCAAGACCACAGAATCATGGAATGGTTTGGGTGGGAAGGGATTTTAAATCCCAAAAAACCTCACTCCTGCCATGCAGGGACAGCTCCCACTATCTCAGGGTGTTCCAACCTGGCCTGGGACACTTCCAGGGATCCAGGGGCAGCCCCAGCTGCTCTGGGCACCCTCCCAGCCAGGAATTCCTTCCCAATATCCCATCTAAAGCTACAGGGTGATGGATCACCTGCTGCAGCTGAAGTGGGCTTTTCTTGGGATAAACATGGAGTTCAGGCTGATCCTGCTGCTTTGCACTGAAGTTAATGTGCATCATTTTTAATGCTGTGCTCATATACCTTTGGAAGCCTCAGATATGAAATAAGTTTATTTTAACCAGGACACAGAGGAAATAAATACTACAGGAAAAAAAAAACCAAACCCAACCACTAAATTGTGTTATTTTGCTGTGCACATTTCTATTCCCCTTTTAGGCTAAAACTGGGGGTTATGCAGGGTAAAAAACTTGTTAAGTCCCCATTTCCATAATGGATTTCAGTGTCCCCCTGAACAGATTAGAGAGGTGAAACTTCTACCAACAGAAACAGTAACTGAACTTGACAGCCCAATATATCAAAGTGATTCAGACAAAGAGCTCTGCCTTTCAAAAAGGAAGTTATAATAAAAATAAACAAGCTAGCCACAAATGTGTTCCTACTGTCAGTTAATAACATCTATTTATTTAATATACCTGATAAAATACAAAATCTCTGCAGCTGTGAGAAAACAAGGTTTACACCAGGCTGGTCCTTCCAGCACTGCCTGGAGCATTTTAAGAGTGTAGTAAATACACCACAAGCACTGGGATCACTACTGAGGAAATCAAATAAAGATATTTCTAAAGGTCACTTGTAATATTCTGCTTTTATCAACCTCTGCTGTACACAAATAGATGTGCCACAATGCTTTAAGTGGATGAGCTTCCATGGATTTATCCAGAATTCAAGTGTTAAAATGCTCCATCCATCCACTGAGCCCACCACCCTTTCCCTGAAGTTAAAAATATGCCAGATTTTGGAATAAAAGCTTCAGCCTGCTGCTTGGGATTCCTCAGGGGAGCAGCAGCAATCACTCCACACTCCTGAATTTTAATCACTCCAAATCACACCCCCCAGGCAGGGCTTCAGTCCTGCAGCAGCACAAATCACAGGCTCCTTTCTGCATTCAGCAATTTTGCTGATTAATCCCTTGGCATGGAGAGTTGGGTCTTCCCACCACTGAAGGGCTGGGAATTTTTGCTTCCCACAAGGAAATCCCACAGCCAGTCCTGGAGGGTCAGATTGTCTGTAAATCCAATCTGCAGACAGAGGGAATTTTTTTCTCTGTTTTCAAGTGATTTGTAGGGCCTGCTACAGCCTCAGTGACATCCAGTATTTTATGAATCTCACAGCAGGGCTCCTACAGAAATAAATTCCAAGCCCTAAATTAGAGAAAAGGGTGGTGGAGATGGGAACTGAAGAGCTCTACATAAATCCCTTATAATAAGGTTGTTACCACTGCTAACAAGCAGTAAAAGGACTCAATCTAAGTGAAGATCTCATCAGCTTGGTTTATAACTTCTGTAACATCTTGTGTATAAAACACAATACAGTAACACAAGTTCCTCCCAAACAGTGCCAAGCTTTAATTGTTCAGAGACCTAAATTACCAAGATTTTACCAAATCACTGCTTCTGAAAACACAGATCTCTGCTACAGAGGGAAAACCCTTCTCCTGAAATAACTCCTCACAGTTTCCAGCATTTCTAAAACAGTGCAATATTAAGCCATTTTTAGTGATGGACTGTAGAATTTTGGCAGTTTTGGGGATTTATTGGCAATGGGAGTTGAAGCACTGCCTGTACTCACTGGTTGAACAATATCCTGGACCGGACAATGAATTTGAAGATGTATTCCAAGGCTTTCATGGCTTTGAAGAGTTGGTCAGTGATCCCACACTTCTCAGCACTGTCCACATATGTTTTTAAAACCTTGGTCAGTTTTCTGTTGAAACACAAAAAAAAAAAACCACATACAAGTTACAAGTATTCTCACAGAATTTCTATTTTGAAAGGTTTAAAGAAAAATTATGTGCCCACAGAGCTACAAAGTTAATTCTTCCAGTAATAAACTTGTTGTGGTTTAGTTTTGCTGATAAGTAGCTGTAAATTATTCTTGAGCAAAAAAAGAAAAAACACAGACCATAACCTCGTTTAACACACAAGAAATACAACAAATCTCAGTAAAGCTGATTTTCTGCTGGATGTTCAGATGGATATTCAGATTTAGGCTCTGAGAAAGATGCACCTACTAATAATAATCAGAAAATGATAATTAAATTAAATACAAGCATGCTGTTAGAATTAACAGTATGAGTTCCTTCATTCAACAAGGCTTCCCCTTTAGAAAGCTTTTCTGTGCATTTTGGGCTGAAATTTGTAAAATTTATTTCTCAAAGTACACACCACCAGCTGGAAATCCTCTTCTTCCCCATTTTAAAGTCCATCAAACTCAAAAGTGAAACAATTTTCAAAATAATCCCATTTCAGCTCCCTCCCTTCCAATGAATATAAATCAGGGTTTTAATGCAACCACGAGCAATTCCATTTTAAATCATCCCAGCTCCGGTGCATGATCCAACATCCCCACTCCAAGTAAACAAGCTCCACATTATTCCCCACTCTCAGAAAACAACACTGAGCTCCCACAGACCCTGCTGCCTGTTGGAGCAGGAGCAAACTGCCTGGGAAATTCAAATAACCCCTCAGATATTGCCAAGGCCACCTCTCTTTACTTCAGGGCTGAAGGTTGGGCTGGATCTCGGAGCTCTTTTCCATGCTGGATGTTGTGGGAGGGAAAGGGCAGGGATCTGCCACATCCATGGGGACACCTCAAGCCAGAGTTCAGCTCTTCCCTGTTTCTGCCTCCCTGCACTTGAGGAAGGGAAGGATGCTCTAAGTGCCAACCATGGAAGCACCACCCTCAGCTTCTCCTGAGAAATCCAGGATGCTCCACCCAGGGCACCCAGCAGGAACTCAACAATCAAAATCTCAGTGCTGACACTGAAGGCTCCAATCTTCCTTGGGAATTAAAGGAGGATTAGGGAAAGGTTCTTCCCCAGAGGGGACTGGCACTGCCCAGGCTCTCAGGGAATGGGCACAAAGGCTGCCAGAGCTCCAGGAGCCTTTGGACATCACTCCCAGGATCCCAGGAATGCTGGGGTGTCTGTGCAGGGCCAGGAGTTGGACTGGATCATCCCTGTGGGTCCCTCCCAGCTCAGGACATTCTCTGATTTTATCATTCTTCACCATTTTACATCAATGTTTCAGGTCCCTTAACAGAGGCTCTGCACCAGCAAAGGGCACCTCAGGTTTCCTGGTTTGGGTTTTCCTTCCCCCAGCACTGCAAAGAGATCCATCAGGCATTTTTCCTCCAACACTGACAGTCTTACACAGCAGCAAAGATTCCAACTGTCAAAAAACACTTAAGTTTTTCCTCCAACACTGACAGTCTTACACAGCAGCAAAGATTCCAACTGTCAAAAAACACTTAAGACAACAAAAATACCAGGCCTCTGTTTTTTTGTCTTTCACTGCTTCTTCCCCACATTGACAGTAATGTGGATAATCCAGGGTACAATGTCATTTAATGCACAAAAAAACTGTATTTAAAGCATCTTAAATGGACATGATTTCCTTCCAATATGAGTGAGAATTGCTTTTGTTTTCCTTACAAAACAACTCTTGAAATTGTCAAATCATCCCCTTCTTCATTACAGCACAATCAAAACTTCTCCTTGCACAGGACTGAAAGTTTTACCAGTTTATTTCAAGAAACAAAGGCTATCCCCAATCTTCTACAAGTCCCTCCCAAGCTCATGGGCACTTTTCTAATTAAGCTACATAAACAAGTAATTAAATAAAATTATCTGGAAAAATTCTCCAAGTCACATTAGGAAAAGTAAATTTTCCAGCTTACGTGTAGGCCAAGGTAGCACTGAAATGCTTCTTGATATAAGTCTCCAAAACAGGGTTGAAATGCTGAAATTTTCTGTCAGCAATCAGTCCAATGATAAATACCTGAAAAAACAGCATAATTAGTGTTTTATTCTCCAAAAAATCTTTAATTTTTGTCCATTCCCTTTTGTTTTCTGAGAAGACACATTGCTGACATTAAAATTTCTGTTCTCCTTCTGTCCTAAATTCTGCTGCTAATCCATTAAAATAACTGGATTGGAGTGCTCCCTTATTTTCTGGGAGGATGATATGATATAATCCAACTCCCCCTGGATCTGAACCTTTAAATATAACTTTTAAATTAAAGAGTAACTCTCAGCTCAGATCTTTTCTGTTAATAAACTGCACTCTATCATTTATTCCCCATTATTAGGTAGATCTCAGACCCTGCCCACTGCAAACTCACCAAAGCATCAAACACCAAAGTGTCAAAGGTCTCACTCTCCGAGTTCTCCATCATGATGTTAAAAAGGGCATCCAGTGTATCTTGAAGAAACTACAAAGAAACAGCACAGCTCATCATGTTTTCAAAGGAAAATTAAATTTAGATTCCACTCAGGTTTCTATAGATATTTTTGCTAAAGTAGAGGCATTTTAAAAGTTAGCTGAAAAACAGAAAATCCAGAAATTTTCAGCAAATGATTTTTTAGTCAAGTTGATTATCTATACACAGGTTATCACTCCAACAGAACAAAAATGAAGTCAGAAATCACACTTGGCACACCTGGACGAGGACTTTCATCTCTGACAGTGCTGCAGCAACAAGAAATCCCAAACTGCAGATTCAGCACACGGCCACCAGGCCCATGCATTGCTGAAAACTCGGGTGTTTCACAGCACAATCCACACAAGCAACCCAGTCTCATGCCAAGGAAGTGGGAGCTGAGCCATGGAAGGCACTCAGAACATCCCTGCTCAGGGCTGCACCACAGATCCACAATTCCAGGTGGGATCACACATGCAGACATGGGAACAGAGCCCCCCACTGCTGCCCCAGCCCCAAACCTACACAGGAAGGTCTTCACTCCCCCCTGGCTGGGCACTCCCATCTGTGAGAGGAAAAGCAGATTAGTGCCAGGGGCTTCCAGTCAAGCACAGGGACAAAAGCCTCCTAATTCCAGTTGTTCTTCCCAGAGACAGCCAGGAATCCATGCACTGCCAGAGGTACTCATCACTTCTGCTGGAATGGGATTGTGTCTGAGCAGCTCCTTCCTCCAGCTGCCACAGACAGACAGGGGCTCCTCCAGGGCACAGCCAGGCTGGGTCACAGCTCAGTTTGGGTTGAGAAAGAAGGGGTTAAATGTGGATGGTTCCAGCACATCTGTCTCAAATCATCCCAGGATGGTTTGGGTTGGAAATGGCCTTAAATCCCATCCATTCCCAGCCCCAGCCATGGCAGGGACACCTTCCCCTGTCCCAGCTGCTCCAGCCCCAATGTCCAGCCTGGCCTTGGGCACTGCCAGGGATCCAGGGGCAGCCCCAGCTGCTCTGGGCACCTGTGCCAGGCCCTGCCCACCCTCACAGGGAAGTAAAATGGAAAAAAAAAATGTTTTTGCCTTGTAGACAAGATAGGGTGTAACTGGGGAAGAATATCTCATCAAGCTGAACAGAACTGACCCTGAGATTCCAGCTACAAGAGATTCCACATCCTGTGAGAGGGATGGAAAACCAGCCTGACTCCCACCTTCCTCCTTTAAATGTTTAGCTGTGCAAGGAGTCTCCTGGATCAAGCCTGATTCACCTGATCTCCTAAACCTACAGTCAAATGTCAGGAATTAACCCCCACTCACAGCTGAATGTCAAACTCCTTAAACCAAGTGAACACAGAGTCACAGTTTGTGCTGCTCAGGATGAAAAAAACAGAAAAGCCAAAATTCTTGCAGCTGATCTTAGCCCAATCCTGGGGAAGAGCCAGCTCATAATTTCACTACAGGGGCAAAAGAAAAACATCACCTTCTCACAGCCTTACTCATCCCATTAAAGAAGATGTGCAAATAAAGCACATTAAAGGCTGGACTCGATGTTCTAAAGGTTGAACTCGGTGATCTCAGAGGTCTTTTCCAACCTAAATGGTTCTGTAATTTTAAATGATTCTGTGGCTGCTGCCAGCTGGCAGGGAGGGAAGTGCAAAGCACAGTTTTGAGCCTTGACAGGAGAAGTTTCTCTCTTGGTCTGAAGAGAAGTTGCACTCTTGGGCCCCAAAGACTGAGTCCTCTGGAAGCCAAAGGATGGTTGGGAGGCTGATCAAGCCTTGATTTCACATTCAGGAACCTCAGCCTGACTTTCATTAGCTGAGTTCAAGCTCTAAATCCGCTCACCAGGACTTGGTGTAGCAGCAGGAAGAGCACAGCACAGATGCTGCTGCTGCTGTGTGAAGGGGCAGGACATTTCTCAGGTAGCATGAATAATTCCTACACTATTAGTTTACATTCTCATACTCCACAGACTCTGCACAAACGGAGCCAGAGCCTCTGGGGAAGGGAGATAACATTTACAGCTTCCACACACTCTGGGAACAGGCACAGAATGGGTATCTGGGCTCATCTTCACTCAAATAAATGAATACCAGTAGGCCCAGCCCTTTTACTGGGAGTTTTAAAAACAGGCAATGGCTTAACAGAAAATACAAATATGATTTATCACATCAATACTTTTTTTTTTAAAGATTTGCAGACTGCACTGGGTATCGTGGTTAAAAACATGAAGGGCAAAGAAAGCTGGAAAGAAAGGAGCAGTTACAAACCAGATCCTGCAAGGATCCACAAAGATGGGACACTGCTGCAACAAATGGAGAATGTAAACACTGGCCCTCTGAAAAAAGGATAAAAATGGTGCTGGAAGCAATATTAAACATTCCCTCTTCTGCCCTCTGCATGATTCCAGTTGTGCTCAGAGAGAAGGGAATCTCATTGAGTCCTGAGCGTGTGGCAGCTGCAGAACTCACTCCAAAACCCCCTTTTTGTGCATCCTGAGGAAATCCCTGATCCCCACCCAGCAGGAATGTGCCACACACTCTGGGATGTCACTTTGGGAGAGGAGGGAGAATTCCAAGTGACAGAGCCATGGCAATGCTCGGCAGGAGCCAGCACTGCTGGCAAGGTTCTGCTCTCAAACAGCCCAGGACAAATCCACAGCAAGGAGAACCTTCCTGAAACACCAATCTGTGGGAAATCACCCTCCCCACCCTCCAAGGATGACAATATCAGCACTCCCAGGTGCTCTGAGTCACTTCAAGCTGAGGCTTCATTATGCTCCTGTTAACCAAGTGAAAATCCCCTGAAGTAAGGAAACAACTCTCCAGGGTCACCTGTGGCCAAGATCATCTTTTGACACTCTTTTAGATTTGATTTATTACAACACCTTCAATAAAGTCCCAGCCTCCTCTTTTCCCCAGCTAAATCTGTCTTTATGTAGCTCTCTGTAATCACTCAGTGGCCTCGGCAAATGTAAATAACTTGGCTCAGCTAAATGTTTCCAGAAGTATTTTTTAAAATAAAACAACAGCAGCACACACTAAGATTGCATTCCACATCCATAGATAAAAGATATATTTAATATCACTGTGTAAGACTGCTGAGATGGTCTAATCTTGCAATGAAAAACACCTTTTCTTCATGTATCTGTATATAAAAATGCACCAAAGTGCTAGGAAAAAACAAGCTAATTTTCAGAAATGTGCATTTTATGCGTGTTTTATCAGCTCTCAAACATCTGAAATGTTCTTGGAGGGCAGGAGAGGAGCATCAGTCCTGAAGCTTGAGATTCCAGGTTGCAATTTCATGTGCAAGTGACTGCAGTGAGGTTCAGGAGGGAAGTGTGGGGAGCAAAAAAAAAATAAGGCACCTCAAAATCTGAGCTTTTTACAGACATTAACTCCTTACCTTGACCACTTCACCACCATCAACTTTCATCAGCTGCTTCAAGTTCTGGTGCAAGAGGCTCGTGTTGGATCTCCACTTCAGCAGTCCCAAGAGATCAACTAGGAATAAAAAACCCAGCAATTATCTCATGCAGGCCATTTCCCTTTCCTCACTCCCCATCACCATATGAAGGACAAAGTTTTATTTCCTTACTTCAGGCTTTTTTCCCCTGGACAACAACGTATTTCTGGTACCCTCTGACACTGCAGAAACCTGGGACAATCCTTCTACCCTGACAGAACTCTGAAAGGCTTTCAGAAAAGCAGCCAGCTTTTGAAATATCAGCAGGAAAATCTAGGCCAAGGAAGCCTGGTCCCTGGGTTTTTAATTTGCTGTACACAACAGTTGTGTATTTAGAAAAAGATGCCAAAATGAAATTAGTCAGCCACCAACACAGTCATATCTACAGGGCAGTGACTTTCCCAGCATCAATGTTTCCAGCTTCCTTGCTCTCACTGCAGGAACTGGAAAGAAAATAAAGCACAATGAGGCACAAAGAGCTGCAAACTAAATGAGATTGGGGGAAAGCTGGGTGAGGAATATCTGCCAGTGCCCAGGCTGCTCTCAAGGGATGGACCCTGAGGGCACAGCCCAGATCAGGCAAAGGTCTCACCCCCAAATCCTGCATGCTGAAGGTGGAGCCCTGGTAAAAAAGGGAATACAGAAGGCCAGCTGTCTCCAGGAGCCCTTGGAAAGGTTCCTTTGGAGCCCTTGGAAAGGTTCCTTCAGGGAAAGCTCCTGGGGAGGAGCTCTCAGTGGGGTTCCCACTGAGCCCCATCCCTGCCCACAGACCCCAAACCCCAGGCTCCTCCTGCCTCAGCCAAAGCAGCCTCAGGGGAAGATTCTTCTCCATGAAAAGTCAGTTTTCAGCAGCAGCTCCTGCTCAGGGGAAGCCTTCAATAAAAAACTGAATTTGATGATCTTTAAGGTCTTCTCCAGCTTAAATGATTTTGTGACTAATTTAAAAACTCACTACCTTCATTTTAGCCCCTGGCCCACCACTGCACCTTATCCACCTCCCCAAATAATTCATCCTGTGGGAATTCTGCCCAGAATAACTCAAAACTGGCACTTTCTCCCAACAAACAGCCCCTCACCTCTTTGCTATTCAGACTTTCAAAGCAACCAACACCAAGGCATGAATCTGCAGAGTTTATTCTGGAAATTATCTGCAGAGACTCAAAGCAGCTGCTATGCTTTCCTCAAAAATCTTTCATTCTAAGTAATAAATGAAATCACTTCTAGTGGAAAGGACTGCAGTACTCCTTGGAAAGATTCCCCTCTGAGCAGCACTCAAACCAAGCTTTCTCATCATCTCTTTGTGAGGAGAAATCAAGAGAGTTTTACTACATTAAAGCTCTGAAAGACTTGAATCCAAGTCCTCCACTCCTTTTAATACAAGAAGTCTATAGCCTGAACCCAAACTCTAAGAAACTCAGTAATAACAAAAAAACAAAAATAAAATTGCTTCTGGAAGGAAAGCAAAGATGCCTCCATGAGTTATCCAAAGTGTTTCATGGATATATTTATATCAGCTTTCCACCCCTGAATTTGGCTGCAGTCTGACTTCTAACAAGGCATCAGCTTGACAGAAGAAATGATCTGAACAAAAGCCAGCCCACAGAGGAGCTCTGAACAGCATCATGGATTGCCCCAAGAAAACAAACCCACGTGGACTCGCAGCGTGATGGCAGAGCAAATGCTAAATGAATATCCATTTGTGAGCAAAATGTCAGTGCAGGCCAGCTGAAAGGGAAAAATAACTTACAGGGTACGGAAAAATGGGCACTCGCTGGTAATGCAAGCATTAATTAACCCCAGCAAAGCACCAGTCAGGCACTTAATCCCACTCTTTTCACAGGGCTGTGTGTAAAATAATGCAGTCAAAGGATGTAAAACAGTATTTTAGCCTAGAGGAAACAGGAATGCTGGAGTCAGCCTAGGTCAAGTGAAATCTGAGGTTAGAAAACATCAGGAGGAAGACAGAATGAGGTTCCCAGAGCAGCTGGGGCTGCCCCTGGATCCCTGGCAGTGCCCAAGGCCAGGCTGGACATTGGGGCTGGAGCAGCTGGGACAGGGAAAGGTGTCCCTACCATGGCTGGGGTGGCACTGGATGATCATTAAGGTCATTTCCAACCCAAACCAGTCTGGAATTCTGTGATTTCCTGCTGCAAAGGCTTTAAACAAACACCCAGGCTGCAAAGTCCCCAAGAGCAACTTGGCTTTATCAATGTGATTTATTATTCTATGTATGACATATGAAGATTTCCTTTTACAGGGTATTTAACAAGTGGAAGGAAACACCCCAAGTTCCTGCCAATCTGCTTTCCTTACCCTGTATCTGTGCAAAAACTTCCCCAAACTTTCCTCAAAGCCCAGCCACTGAATTCAGTTAGATAATATTTCCCCTCTAACTAAATTCCCATCTGTTCTTTGAAATTCTCTGCCTTCTTGACTTTAACATTTGATCTTTCAGTCTGTATGATTTTTATTTTAATTCTGTGCTTCACTTTTTATGCCACTGTAGCACTCCAATTTGTCATATGTGTGTGTGTGTTGGGCTTTTTTTTTAATTATCAACCGTGCTAACTCAAATTCCTCCCAACTGTTCTCCAAAATCCTGGTCTCCCTGGTTCCTCCAAGTCCTAACTCCAGTGAAGAAAAGACTATTATCCAAAGATTTGAGTCCCTCAGGCAGAAAAGAAAACAGAGAAATTCATGGAATAAGCCTTAGTGGTGCCCCAGATCCTTCCAACAGCAAATCCATGGGGACAGCACCAGCCAGCTCTTGGCCTATTGATAACAGAACATGTTCCCAGCAAGCCATAAATGCAATTTCAGTTCTGTTCCCATCACCCTGATGATAAAAGGACATCCTGGAAGTCTGGGAAGAGGCACCAGGAGGATTTACTTCCACTGGCACTGAGGGTTTTTTCTCCTCCTCTTTGTCTTAAGGCTCCAGTCCTGCTCAAAATTAACTGCAAAGTCCAGGAAAAGGCCAGGGAATGTCCTGCTTTAATAAATTCTGCTCAAATCACTAAAAACTGGTCAAGTGTTAACCAAGCAGATACTTCACACCATCACTCTCTCTCAGCAGTGGCCAAGTTTGTTATTTTGAAGACTTTTCCTTGCTAAGGACACTGATTACTGATAGAAAAGCAACATTAAAAAGTCACAGTTCATAGAGAACTGAAGTCAAGGGAATGTTCAAAGAGCTCAGACCCAAAAAAAGTCTCTGCACCATCAAACACCAAGCAGAAAAAGCCAGATGACTTATTCACATACTTTCAGAATTACTAAAAATATAGTCTTAAAGCCAGTTCTAAGATAGTTGTGGAAGACAAAGAAAGAATTACTATAGGTAACCAAAAGGAGAAAAATCTGCTTTGGCTCAACATTTTTGTAAGTGAGGATAATAATGGATTTCTATTTACTTGTTTTTAAGAAAGTTAAAGGAAGCATAGTAACCAGCCACTTTACAAAACTTAAAATCAGCTTCAGAAATCACCATCTGAAAAGCACTGCTGATTTTTAGATGAAAACTGATACTTGAGGGAGGAATTTAATGATGATTTTTTTTGCTTTGTTTCTTTTCTGCTCAACAAGACATGGTGATCTTGCTTAATAATGTCACAGTACTTTGAAGAGAGAGAAAAGACTTCGGCAACTCAGAGGAAAAGTTTCCCAGACAACATAATTAACAGCAGCATTAAATAAAGATCAGGCCTTCAAAGCAAACAATATGTAAATTAAGCACCAAACAATGCTCAGGCTTAATTTTAATAGCAGTTCTGTGAAAGCCACATCAATATATTGATCACTGGGAAATACTTTTAACTACTAATGAGCACTAGGAAGGGCTGAAGGGAAGGAGAGCACAGATTTTTCCAACAAAAAGCAATTTCATTCCAGATGTGGGATGCTGCTCTCCAAACCCCAGCCCCGCTGTGCTGCTGCTCAGCTGCAATCCCATCTTTGCTGGGAAATCCTACAACCACATCCCAATTTTTTTGCTGAACACCCTGGCAGGCTCCAAGGCTGCCAGACTGCAGTGGATCTGATGTGCTCTGCATGCCAAACACCCGGGATGGGCTGGGAGATGCCGCTGGAAAACACCGCGGCCAACTCTGGGCTTGGGCCTGGAGTGACACCAGAGCGGGGCCATCCCCTGGCCAGAGGGGACTCGTGGATGTGGCAGTGTCACCAAGATTCCCTTCCAGCTCCCCACAGACCATCCTGAGTCAGAGCAGCTCCCTGGAATGACTCACTCCCTATGGAATGACCCTCCCACACTCCCCACTCGCTGCTGGTGCAGCCAGGAGAACAAGGGATCGCTCCATGGCAACCGAGCACAGGAATTACACAGAGGGCACAGCCTGCAAATGTGAAATATTTGCTTTGGTGGCTGCCACCAGCTTTCCACACAGCCTTGGGATGCACTCAGCCAGCTGACAAACAGGAAAAATGCACAGAAAGCAAGGTTTAAAAGAACACACGAAGCCAAGGCCACTCCACCCACCGGGAAGGTGTGGGAACATGAGAGTGACCTCCAGGCAACACATCCTCCACTAACATCCCTTCTGCACGCCAGGAGAAAACATCAGAGCTGTCCTCAGCCCTGAGACATGGCTACTGCACCTTGGAGTGACATAAACCAGCTTGTTTGGGAGCAGAGCCCTGGTATTAGCTGCTCTTGAAAGTAAACTCATCCCCTTCCTCAGTGCTGTTTTTCAAGGAAAAGTGAAATGCCACAGAGCCTGTTTCAGTGCACTCCAGGGGAAGAGTCTCAATTACTCCTGGTCCCAATTAACTTGGGATTCCTCTGTTTTTCCAGAGACATCAACTGCTCTGGAGCAAAACAGAGAAAAGGTTGGATGGTTCACACACTCACCCACACAATCCAATCCAGCAGAGCCAGCACCCAGCCACGTGGAACGGGGATGGAGAAGGCAGCAAAGTCAGCACACACATCCCAACCCTGCTGTGAGGACCAGGAGCTCCAGCAGTTCTGGGAACTCACCATTCTGGGTAAGTTTTGTTGAACAGACCAGAGTGGAAATCTGGAAAGAGTCTTTGCTGATGGTGCAGCTCCCGAGGTTCTGCATGCTCTTTCCTGTTGCTGAGTGTCCCTTTTCCTCCAGCTCGATTTTTGTGGATGGCAGACTGAGATAGGTCGAGGCATCCTCCAGCTTCTTGGCTTCTGCCTAAAGGGATGTTTCAAATACAGCAGGAGAAAATATCCAGTCAAAATCTCAGTAAAAAGAATATTTTAATGTTTATACTGGATTTTCTTAGGTTTGGAGCTATCAAATCTTTAACAACACTGATTCAGCACTAATCTGTCTACAATGCAGCCAAAATTGGATTATTTAAAAAGCTGTAGAATTCACATTTCCCAACCCACAAAAAACTCATCAACAAATGCCTTTGAAATGAAAACTTACTCAAGGTTTAACACTAAATTTCCCACATAAACCAACTGCTCAGGACTTGCTGCTTAGTTTGATTTAACAGAAGAGTTCAAAACACATTTTCCAGTGTAATTCTGGAACAGAATTCCCCAGAAGTCAGTGGAGCTTCCCTACTGGGGACACAAAATTCTACCTTGTAAACGATAAGGTCGTGCTCTCCATCTCTCAGAGTTGTCCCATCGTATCTCATGAGCTTCACAAATGCCAGAGCAAATATTTTCTCAGATTTATCTTTGGCTGTTACCAAAAAAAAAAAAAGACAAAACACCACAGAATTATTTCTACAGTCAGGATACCTAAATCTCACAAACATGGACAACCTGTCAGTGAGTGACCACAGCAAAGATTCTTGTGTAAATTAAGTGTACAAAAAACTGGGGGAATCTTCTAAAAGCAAGACAGAACCAAAAAAGAAAAAAATAAAGCCAAATGAACACATCAACAGTAACCAGACCTTTGTATTTTCATATTCTGTCTGTTCTTTTTGGAAAGTTTTATAAAGGCAAATTTTAAAAACAAAATAGAAATGTGTTGCATTGATAAAGCCCAGGTTTTTAGAAGAATGGCAGTGTTTGGGAGCTGGAATAAAGATTAAACACCAGCACTGAGAACCTCATCAGAGCCCAGAGCCCTGAGGACAGACATTTGGAGGGGGAACATTAGAAACAGAACAGCAACTGGATCCATAACTGCAGATGAAGTGCCCCAATTTTTTGAAAGCTGACCCATTCTGCAGCCAACAGGAACTGGAAAATGCATTCAGCTTGTTCTTGCTCAAATCTGTCAGCTGGCAAAAGTTTAAAAAAACCAAAGCAAGAGATGAAGGAGAGATCACAAAGGAAGCTGAGAAGTAAAGCCAGAAGGAAAAGTGTCACCACCTTGAGACAGCCCAAGGAGCCACAGAGAAAGCCCTGAAAGGGGTTCTTTCATTTTTTAGGAATATTTAGGAATTAAATATTTAGGAATATTTAATCTTTCGTATTTAGGAATGACCTCTTTCAAATATTTAGCCTGTGGCCAACCTAAATATTTGAGTCATTGTGAGAACACTTCTGACTCTAATAATTTGTAGCACACAATCATAATTCTGGTAATAATGATTTTTGGAAGATTGCTTTTCTTAAAAAGTATCATTCTCTACATTATTTTATTAGTTTTCTTAATCCCAAAGACTTCAATTACTGATGCTAAGCCAACTGTAAACTTTCACATTTCCATTTGTTGAAGATCTTTACTACTCCCTGCCTCTAAGATACAGAATTCCACAACCCTCTGAGTTACTAATGGAAAGCTTTACTCTATTAGTAACCTAGTAAAAAATTCCATTTATTCCTTTTGGAGAAAAATCTGGGCAGGGAAGGAAAACAATCAGGATAGGTGAGAGTGAGAAAGATGTAAAGGGAAAAAGGAGCTGAGATATGGCATAAAGTAAAACATCCCAAATTTAATCCTGCACTAAAAGCAATGGCAATAATCAGTTCTGGGAATGTGGGAATGCCTTCCCTGCCCCAGGAGGTGCTGGCAGCAGCAGTGCCAGGAGTTCCCAGGAGAGGCTGAGTTACTCACAGTCCTGGGAGGATCTGTGGCGGAAGGTGAACCTCAGGTGGCTGCGGTTCACGTCCTCGATGGGGATGGCCACCTGGACCAGGGGAGAGGAGGAAGGAAATGGTCAGGGCAGCACCTTCAGCCTCCCCCAAGCTCACCCAGACACATCCAAATGATCAGTGAGTGACAATCCCACAGCACATCCATCCCCAGCCACCCCTTTCTGCCTACAGACACAACAAGGTGACTTGGGAGGGAAAATTCTGCTGTGGGGAGCAGCTCCAAGGCCCTTGTGAGCAACACCCTGCTCCTCTGCTGCAGAGACTGAATGGATTCCAGAGAGGCACCATCAACCTCCAAACTTGGCAGGGGAAACGTTATTACCCCAGCAAAACCAGCAGGCTTAAAGCACAACCAGCTCCCCAAACAGTGATGAGTCCAGCACTATGGGAAATGTGTTTCAGCTTTAATATCCTGCTCTCCTCCAGGTCAGCTTCATGGAAACAGAGCAAACCACTCCTGAGGAGATGCTGGAGTTTCCCCACCACAGTCATCCTGAGCAATGGCTGAAATAAAACTCAATATGCAATAAACACCAAAGCCTCTCTTAGCTGAGCTATTCCTTGCCCTGCTGAACACAGACACTGAATTTCCCCAGTTTTGTTTCCCCCTGGAAGCTGTATTAATGGCACATTAACACCCAGACAAGTTATTTTAACAGTTTAAATACCTTTACAGTCTCAAACCAGCGAGGCTGCTTTACTTGGTAATAGATGACTGACTTGTACTCTGAGATGGCTTCATCACCAGCACCGGGAAAAATAACACTCTGCAAAAACAAAAAGGGAAGTGCTTGTGTCACTCAAACTCCTCTTTTGCAGTGAAATAAACAAAAAATAAATCAGTGAAGTAGGTCAGCATAGGAGAGAATGCTCCTCATGGTATCAAAATGCAGGCATTGATAAGGCAAGATGTATTTAATGATGATGAAAGTTGGGTTGAAAATAAAAACTGGGACCTTGAGCTGACAAATACAGCTGTTGAAAAGGCTCAACATGATATGCATCAAAATCAAAATGCCCCCAGACATTAAATACTTTAATACCTCTAATCTCTTGCCATCTTCATCATAAACAGACACTGTGACTTCCACGTTCTTTGCTGTGGTTTTACTGCCTTTGTCAAAATCTCCCTGCACCAAGGTGACGTAGATGTCGTTACGAACATCTCCTACAAGGGAAAGCAAAGCACAAAATAACCCACAATTCTCACAGTAAACCCAAGGATTTGTGAAAGCAAGGACACACAGAAACAATGGCAAAACATTTAAAGCACCATGCTTCCATTTACTTTATTTTTACACAACTTCTTTCATTGTTCACTTGAAAGGAAATGTTTCAACACAGTCATTTATCCCACACAAAGGTATTTTGCAATTTAAAATATTTTAACAGCCCACAAGAGGTCTCTAATTTGTTACAGCAGGAAGAGGTTTGATGTTTTTGCTGGCTTGGGGGTTGCAGGGGAGGGTTGTATTTAGATTTATGTCTGAAAATGCTCCTCAGCTCCACCCCAATTCAACTGAAATTCTGAAAATGAGCTGGGGAAACAAGGGATCTCCAATAATGTTATGAGCCAACACAGGATGCAAACAAGGTGCTGAGGCACTCACACTTGTAGAAGAGACTGTAAAACATCTGACAGACATCTGTCAGCAGCCACAGCAACATCTGGAACGGGGATGGGCTCTGGAAACATCTCATGGATCCTCCAGAGCCCATCAATCTGCAAAGGACACTGCAGGTTCTGCTCCTGCTCATGGCAGATTTTAGTTTGAGAAACACCACGGTTTTGGGTTGGTTTTCATGGTTTTTGGTCTGTTTTTTTGTTGGGTTTCTTTTTTTTTTTGTAAACACCTGAACTGAACATGCACAGAATACATTTATTTATAAAAAAAAGGTGACGTGTCTCTCTTTCAAATGCATTATCCAAATCTGGTACAAACCCTAAGAGAGCTGCTATCTCTAAATCAAGCCTGTGCCTCAAAAATCTGCTTTGGATTCAGCACAGGAGATAAGTTTTACAAATGCCCTTGCTATGGGGAAAATACAAAGCGTGTACTTTGTGTACATTCTTTTTAACTGGGGAAAAAAAAAAGGAGAATTTCCACTCTCACTGGGATTTCCTGTCTTCTTGACAGGGGAAGGAGCTTTATTTATTGATGCAGGTACCACCAAAATATTTCACATTTATTTTCAGTGAGACAACTTCTTTTGACAATTCTTTATTTAATGCATACCATACTTTAAATTCATCTTTAATTATTTTTTTCCCTCCAAAACCTTCTGTACATACAGATATTTAAAGCAGGTTTAGATATAATAAAGCAGCATTAATTAAGTGCCTTACCAGGCATGATAATCTCAGGAAAGCCCATTTTCCGAGCCACTGCTGTTGACCTGTCCACTAAATGTGGGAATTCTTTCCTAATTTGATGGATATCTCCTGGAAGAAGTTTCAAAGTCACCCACAGACCTGTTATGTAAAAAAAAAAAAACAAAAACACAATTATGAAACTGCTGGGATTTAGTCTCAGATGCTACAGATTTCTTTTTACAAATTGAAAAAGTTAAGAAGGTTAAAATAATTAAGGTATATTAAGATAACTGATCTTCCTTTACTACAAAAAAAAAACACAAAATATTTTAAAACACACCAAGGATCTCATCACTTCACACAAAAATATGAGTACAGCACACAAAATTATTTCTGATTCCATGTTCTTTGTCATGAGATGTTTATCTTCCATGGGGAAAAAAAAAGAGCAAGGATGATTTGCATGGAAAAACCCAAGGATTCCAAGCAAGCAATACCAGCAGATCCATAACCCAAACTGACTGATCACCACCCCCATACATCGTTTTCACTGCTCTGAGCACACAAATCTACAGCATCAGCTTCACACAGATGATATTTTTCTGCTCAACAGCAGAAGAAGCCACTAAAAAGCTGCTGCTTGCCAACTAACATCAGGCACATTTGTTACAGGAAAAAGAAAGATGCCAAAGGGAAAAAAAAAAATCCTGTAAAAATAAAAAAGAAACCCAACCCAAAGAAGCCTTCCACTTGGTGAAGTGGCTGGCAATCAAGTTTAAGCATGAAATAATCACAGCAGCAATTTGCAGAAGAAAATCCTAAAATTAAAAGCTAGGAAAAACACCCCAAAAATATTCATCCATGAAATAAATTGTGGGTTACCCTGTTAGAGAATTAACTGTACATTCATTTTGTGTACACTTGGCAGCCTTGTCTTTTCCATGATATCTCTGTAAGAGTTTCTGGGCTGATTTGTTGCCAGGGATGGTTCTGACAGCTGCTG
Source organism: Parus major (assembly GCF_001522545.3). NCBI lineage: Eukaryota > Metazoa > Chordata > Aves > Passeriformes > Paridae > Parus > Parus major. Next base: position 31,786,578 of record NC_031775.1, on the reverse strand, counting down.
TTTCACTGAGCTGCAACTGTACCTGCACTGACTGGCTAAGGAACAACTCTTAATCCTTTTTCTGGTGGCTTGGGCACTTTTTTAGGGAAAGAATCTGGAATCAAAGACACTGAAATGTTTCCTCTTGTCGGATACACACTGGCCACAGGTGAAAACCAGGAGGGGAAGCAGATAAAACTTTTCCTCATTAGCTAAAGGAGAATCTAAAATTAAGGTTTATGTAAAATTCTGTTGGCTATTAATTAGTGTAAAAATCAGGGAAAAGTGTGTAGTTTTCCCAAGGTTTGGTCAGATACTCAGTTTGGTGGGAACTCTGTATAAATCAGCATAACTCCACATTAATCCAGAATTCAGAAAATACTGAAGGCAGTAGAGGAATGACTGGGCACAGACACACCGTGATCATGAGATCACACACAAAAATAAATCACCCCAGAGCACTGCCCTAGAGAAGGCACCAGGGAAGGTTTCAGAGGGGTGGCCTGGCTCGGGCTCCCTCCTCAGCTCCTGCCAGCTCAGACCTCCTGGGGAAGGAAAAAAATATTCCAAGTGCAGCTGCAGACTGGAAAAACAAGGGGAAGGAAGAGAAGGAAGAGAATATCCCTTCCTTCAGCATGAGGAGGCAAAAATCCACAGCTCAAGGGCACAAGGGGTGAGCGAGAGAACCTCCAGCAGTCACAGTCACAGAGAGGTGGGGTTGGAAGGGACCTCTGGAGATCATCCAGTCCTGCCAAGGGGAGCAGGTGACACAGGAACGTGTTCAGGTGGGTTGGGAATGTCTGCAGAAAGGGAAACTCCACGTCCTTCTCTGGACAGCTGCCCCAGAGCTGTTCTGCCACCCTTCATGGAAAGTTGTTCCTCCTCATGGTGAGGTGGAACTTGTGCTCTAGTTTATGGCCACTCATCCTTTCATGGGGAACCACTGAAAACAGTCTGGCCCCATCCTCTGACACCCTCTGGATGGGTTTATATGGAAGAATGAGATTCAGCCTCCTCCTTCCCAGAGGAACCAGGCCCAGCTCCCTCAGTCTCTGCTCATCACAGAGATGTTCAGACCCTTGAGCATCTTCGTGGCCTCCCCTGGACCCTCTCCAGCAGAAACACAAAGACATCCAAGAGCTGAACAATGCCACAACATGCAGAACCCACACTGGGCAGGGGAAAGATTCTGGGCAAGGGGGAGGATCAGGCTGAGCCCTGAGGGGCGGGGAAGGGAGGAACAAACCGCACAAACAATTCTTTTATATTCCAAAATCGAAACCGCCAGCACGCGAAACAAACCAAGGCGCACAGAAAGAGAGGTACCTACCCTGACCCTTGTGGTTGACTTCTTTAGCAGCAATCACTTTGTTTATAACAGTCTGCAGGAAATCATTCTCCCCTGCCACCCTGGGTGAAAAACGGGATGATATGTTCAGCTGCTTGTGTCGAATGGCGTCATCCAACGCTAGCCTGGAGGATGCACATGACGACCAACACCAGGAGACAAAGGGGCACAGAAAACCAGAAGTCACAGTGACAAGGGAACACAAAAGATCATATCACAGTTGTGACAAAGAGTATTTATTAGTCAACGCAGGACAAAGGACAGGAAAGGTAACAAGAAAGACAGAGGGAGATCATTAATCAGAAGAACGCTGATCTACCACAGAGAGTCCAGCACGCCTGTGAGGGCTCTGCTCCCTCAGGGACAGTCCTCAGGGAGCAGGAGGAGGTCTCCCACCTGAGAGTCCCCAATTAAGCACTGAAAACCCACACAGGCAGCTCTCTTTTATATAAATATTGAAATATAGATATATTTATAGCAGACTGGCCCTGCAACACCTCCAGGGTCACCTCTGTCATTCCACAGGCGGAGTGCCTGAAGGAAAAGCTCCCATCAATCTCACAGGGAAAAGGAGGAGAAGAGCAGACAACCCAAACTCGGTGAATAAATGAGAAGATGGGGACGATAAATAAACAGCAGCATTAGGTGGCACTGAAGTAAATCTTGCCAAGTGCTTTTGACAGCCATTGTGCTGGTGGCCAGTGAATGAATACAAACAAAGATATGAAAACAGAATTGCATGTGGTACAACAGAAACAAAGCATGGGATGAGGAGAAAAATGTGCCTCATATACACAGCCCAAGTCTACGATGGAAATAACAACACCAGCGGTCACCCTGCCTTTGTTTCCACCTTATTCATATTCTTTGGGATAGACTTTTTCAGGAGAATGTTTTCATTTATTACAGGGGAAAAAAAAAAATCACATTGTGCATCTTTTTAAAGCTCTGTGTATATGTAACAGGAAAAATGAATCAGTGCTAATGGAGCAGAAAACTGGATGTTCCATTAGCACCCCCTCTGAAAGGTTCATTTTCGTTGCATATTTCCAGGCTGGCTAAAAAACAACTTTGCTGTTGTTTACCACACAATAAATCTATCCTTCTCTTCCCCAAACCCTGTTTTTCTTAAAAAATGGAATTTTACTTTGATTTTGTCATTAACAAATTAGTTATCCCTATTCCTACCCCTGCACACCTTGCAGTCCTCTCACCAGTCCTACTCCTTCAAACCACAAGGGCTTCCTGAATTATGCCTATTTCTCAAAACAAAGTTAATTTAAGATTTTATTATGTCAAGTTTTTTTTAAAAAAATATTATTAAAAGCCCATCTGAATATCCATTAGTGTATTAATAAAGAAATTTAGCTCCCATAACTATGTTCTGCCTTTTGGAACAGATGGCAGTCCAGCATTTCCCACAATGGGAAAACTAAGCATCCCTACTTCATGTAAATTCATTTGCCTTATCCATTCTACTTTTACTTTATGGAAATAAAACCACCTAGGATCTATGGATGGAACATGATCTCTGTTGATCTCAGCCAGAGCTAAACCAGCAATGAAATTATTTTAAGCGTTTCACTTCTTACACATTCTCCCCCTGACATCTTTAAACAAAAAGAAAACAAGGCTGCAAACCTGGGAGTGCATGCTTTAAACTCAAAAAACCCTAAAGTTTCTGGGGATTTCACTGTTTCAGGTAATGGCAAATTATCAGGGAATTCATATTAGCAATATTACTCTGGAGAAAATAACCCATGGAGATAAATTAACTTAAAATATTGGCTTTTTTTTATAAATCCAAGTTAAAATCTTGGTTTTTTTCACTCCTGCTGGTTCTTCCAACTGCTTCCTACTTACGGCTGGAATGGGATGAAGTGCTGCTTGTCCTCATCATCAACCTTCCCGTTAACGATGTCGGTAACATCCATCACTGCAAAGACAAACCAAGGGCTCTGCATGAACTGAGCAAGGTGGGAAGAGAGAAGCCCCTGGGGAACTGAAGCAACAGTGACTCAGGAGAGGGATGGAATCATCAGCTGTGGAATTTCAGAACTGCCCATGGAATAACACCATGCAAATGAGCTTTGGCATCTCGTGATGGCAAACCCTGGAGGGTTCAGGACACAGCAACCAGTCTGATGAGATCTGGAACATCTCTGAGTTTATACAACCCCACAGCAGTTCCACCACCCAATTTCCAAGGAAGAACTGAGCAGGAGATGGAGAGATCCACCCCAGAGGTACCTGCCACCCCAAAGGGTCTGCGCAGCCCTGACGTGAGCTTCCTGGTGTTGTTGTCCCGCAGCTCCATCCTGCCCACACGCACGATCTGACACACAAAACTGATCTTCTCTCTCTTCAGGTCCTTGCTGCCCAGGTCCTACAAACAGTAGTAACATCAGGTTGCTTTCCAATAGCTGAATTTCAAGTTCAATTTCAGCAGGCAGAGGGTTTGCTGCTCAGAATTTGCCTTTGCTGGGCAAGCCTCTAACAAAAAGCACTCTCAGAGTAGAGCAGCTTTTGTAACAGGATGTAAACATCTTACTGGACTTCTGTGTGAATTAATTCCTTAGGAAAGTCAAACCATTTCTACTAAGTTAAAAAGTACTTTTTAGAAAAGTAATTTCTACTAAGTTTTTTCCAGGTGTTGAGAATATTTAGCAGCCACTTAGAAATGTCTCGTGAGCCTTCGGCATCACAGAATCGTGAATGGTTTGGGTTGGAAGAGACCTTAAAATTCATCTTGTTCCAGCCCCAGCAATGAGCAGGGACATCTTCCACTATCCCAGGCTGCTCCAGCCTGGCCTTGGACACTCCCAGGGATCCAGGGGCAGCCACAGCTTCTCTGGGCACCTGTGCCAGGGCCTGCCCACCCTCACAGAGAACAATTCCTTCCCAATATCCCACCTAACCCTGCCCTCAGGCAGCTGGAGCCATTCCCCCTTCCTCCATCCCTTGTCCTAGAGCCCCTGTGCAGCTGTTTCCCCCCTGCAGAGGTGCCCCAGGCTGGTCACAGCCAGCTCGTGCCACTGCTCTGGGACTCTGGGCACACTCACGGTGAACACGGCCCGCAGGTTGTGCAGTCGGTCAATGTCCTTGGGCAGGCCACAGCTCGACCACCTCACCAGGTAGTTCTCACTGAAAACAACAACATTTCCAAGACTTTCTGTTTAAATCACAGAGCAACAGAACCACAGAATGCTTTGGGCTGGAAGGGATCACAGAGATCATCTCACTCCAGCCCCTGCCATGGGCAGGAACATCTTCCACTATCCCAGGGTGATCCAAGCCCCTCCAACCCAGCCTTGGGCACTGTCAGGGACTGGGAATTCACAGCCTCTCTGGGAAACCCATGCCAGTGCCTCATCACCCTCCCAGGAAAGGATTTCTTCCTAATATCCCATCTAAATCTACCCTCTTTCAGCTTAAAGTCATTCCCCCATATCCTGTCACTGCATGTCCTTTAACATAAGCAGATAAAATCAACTTCAGAATTTACTGGAGACTTTTAAACCAAAATTTCCTTATCCTAAAGAAACGAATATTGAGCAGAGAACTGGCATTTCCCTTAGTGCACACAATTTTTATAAAGAAAGCAGCTCCTCAGCAGCCAAGTGTGGGAATTCTGCAGCTCAGCAAGGGCACAGCCCTTGCAGGTGTGTTCACCTCTGAATTTCCACCTGCTCTGGGGGAGCCACGAGCACAGCACGACCCTGAAACGTGCCCCAGGTGAAGGGACCTGCCTCTGCCTTTCACAGAAATTTGGCTTTGCTAAGCCCCAAACCTCCCTCATTACCATCCCTGAGTAAGCACAGATAAAAATGACACTGACCTGATGAATTTGGATTCCAGTGGGTCATACAGAGACATCAGGACTTCAGCATCTTCTCCTATTTTACACACAACGTTTTTTAAATTTACAAATAAAGCAAATGAAGGAGTGGCAGCAAACTTGGCTTGTCTGTTGATATCAATATTCTGCTTCTGAGACTGCAATTCAAGAACAAAATAAAGTTTAGCTTAGCCTAACAGACATCCAACTGCTATAAAACTTTCCTAAAACCTTCCAGAAAGAAGAGGAGGAGGTTTCCATTGACTGTCTGCTCCTGTGATCTTTTTTTCTGTTAAGTTTTATGACAGACAGCATTTTCTGGATCTGTCTTGAAGTGCCACACCATAAGGAAAAAGTTAAAAAAACAAAGAAGAGAAAAAGGAGAGAAAAGATGTCTTCACTTATTAAGTGGAGAGAGATAAATGGAGAAAAAATAGACAACAGAAAAAGAAACAGAAAAGTCCTTCCTTTTAAAAATAAGGATTTTGAACTGCAGAGGTACTGACAATTAAAGACTGAGAAGGGCTTTAAGTTTGCCCCTTTTATTTCAACAACAAGTTTTTAGGATTGGCATAAAGAAACCACACAAGAATGAGGATTTTATTCTTTGTGATTCTCAAATAGAAACTCTGATGACAACCTAACTTACAAACCTCTCACATGCACATCTCTGATATTAACCTACAAGTGCAGCTGATTTATTCATACAGGTCTGAACCATAAATTCTACTGAACCCTTTAAAGGATGAAAAAAAATAAACCAGCCTAAGACATTAAAATTCTTACAAAATGTTTAAGCCTGATAATTCTTCATAAACACATCAAACCCCTCATTAACAATGCTAAAAATAACAGTCATCCAATTAGCTAACAACCTTGTGTTTCACAGGGAAAAGCCACAGACTTTTTCTTACTTTTTCCTCCTGTAGCCTCTCTTCCACTTGCTTGGAAGCTATTTCATGTGCTCTGAAAAGGCTGATGGTGCTGGTCAGCTCTGGATCCAAAATGTTGCCATCTTCATCTCTAACCACCAAATCTAAATCCAGAATTCTAAACAAGGCAGGAAAAAATGGTTGTGGATTAACAGTGCTCAAAGCAATGTCTGAAAAGCACCTGCCAAGCGTTCAACTTGCATACCTGACACGTGATGGAAAAGAAATTATTGGAGACATGATAATACAATTTAACATGTCACCAACCCTGGAGATCCAAGTCACTCATTCCCACAGCACAGGGAGAACAAATGGAAATGGAACAGCACAACAGATGGGGAAACGATTTCTTAAACAAATAAATTTGCCAGAGACTTGGTCTCCTCCTCTGATTTATCCACCAAGTCCCACCACACACAGCTCATGTCTCCCACTCCACCTTCTCCTCCAACTGCAAATTCATGTTTTCCCCACACCCCACAAGATGAGGCAGAAGTTGTTTCCCTTTTTTAAAGCAGAAGCCAGATCTCTGTCAGCAGGGTGTTAACATCCATAATTACCTTCTGCAGAGAGGAAGCTTTCTGCCACAATCAAATCCAGGCTCAGGAAAACCTTTCACACTTTTCCACAGTGCTGGCAGCTGTACCAAGGGTTAAAAAATCAGGTCCCTTCCCTAAAACTGCCCTTGTCACCTCCATCCCAATAAATGTGTCCCTGTTTCCTTTTAACTCCCTGGTCAGCTCTCCCAGTGGAGCTGCTCTAACTTCAGAGTTGAAATATGTTTGATCAATGAGCTTAAATCAAACTTGCTGTGTCTGATAAGTCACACAGGGCTTTGTGATTTATCTGGAAGTAAATTCCCTCTGGGCAAAACCTGCAGGGATGTGGAAACACAGAGGAGCTGTGGCACACAAAGATATTTCCATGGGCTTGGAGGATTCCTCCTCACCCCTCCTGCACCTGGAAGGGTTAAACCCTTCACAGGGTCAACACCCAAACCCCTCCAATTAACTGCACTGCATTAATTGCAGGGGAGACAAAGATCACTCAAGCTGCAGAGTGGAGGCAGCAGATTTTTAGGCTCTGCTCTGGAGCTGGACCCAGCCACCACAAAACTCTCCAGCACTCCCAAGGTGAATTTTCTGGTGAGAAAATGGTTTAATCACTGAAACAAAGAGAAAAACAGGCAAAGTTGTTTTGTTCTTCCCTACTACTGTTCCCTGGACAGCAGCCACAGCAGGAGAAACACCCACAGAGCACTGGAACTCCGAGTCCTTCCATGGGAGAAACTGCCTGGGCCAGGGGAAAAGCTCAGAAATTCCAGGGAAGTCTCAAAACCCAGACTCCAACACACCAATGTTTGCACAGGCTGCCAAAGGAGTCAAAGCAAACCCTCCTTTGATTCCATTCCTTTGTTTTAGCCTTTAACTTGCAAATGATGCTTGGGAAAAATCTGAATTTTTTTTTTTTTCCCTAAGTGTCCCAGTTACAGATATTTGCAACCAAACCAAAAAAATAAGTGTTTTCACAACGAAATTACCTGACCCAATTTCAGAAAGATATTAAAAACACAAATTCCTAAGGCCATTTTTGCTTCCTCAGTTATTCTGACAATATGCTGCAAAACTTCTGTCTGTATTTATAGAAGGAAAATGCTTATTTACAAATCAGAGTTTCACAAGTCACAAGGAAAAGTCAGGTTATGATCAGGACAGAAAACATTTAGGATTGTTTGGGTTGGGACCTCAAAGATCCCTCAGTATTTATAAAGCAGATAATGAATTCATTCTGCCTGGATCCTAAAATCCCCATTCACGCTCCTTTTAGTCACAAGTGAATGTGGGGTTTTATTAGGAACATATGTTATCTTTCAGTGGTGAGGATTTACTCCCAAGTTCACACTCACCTCCCTCCTGCACTCCCCAGAGAACGTTCTGATCACTTAATTACTCCATCAGAACGTTACAAACACAAAGCACAGCACAAGATGTTCCACTGGATTTGAAGGCTGAGCATCTGGAGGTTATTCAGAGCAACCTTTACCAACTCCTTGGGCAGATGGTGAAATCCAGTAGCCAAACAAATAATCCCAGTAACATCTGGTTAATTGTCTGCAGAGGTACCACTGTCCATTTCTCAGATCACAAATGATAATTACTGACTGAATGCAGTTACTGATTATTTAATTTCTTTTTTTTTTTTAATCACAGCTTTTGCTGGTAAAGTACCCAAACAGAAACACTGCAAATCTGGAAGTTCTTAAGGAATTAAACACAAATGGCTGAAATATGATGAGATATTTGCATCACAAAGCATTTGAAGACTGGGCTGGTGCAAACTTTTTCACTCCCCAGGTGTGCAGGACAACAGAATTCCACATAATGGGTAGGGCTGGAGGGAGCACTACAACATTGTCAACCCTGCTCCAAATGGTGAAGAGTAAGATTTGATTTCTCCTTTTTCAACAAAATGCAAAATCATAATTGTATAGACAAGTTATAATCTAAAACTCATATTTACAAAAATTGTCTTTAGCCAACCAGTCAACCATCTGGGGAGAGAATACATCTGAACCATAAAACACCCAACACATGCAACCTGCACTGCTTTTTGGGGTCAGTATTTCCTTCCTAACTTCCACTCTCTTGTGCTAAATGGCTCCTTTCTTTTATGAAATCTCCCTGTTCATCTTGTGCTACCAGCTGGATGCTGTGGAAAGAGAGGAACCAAGAGCTAAATGGTGCTTGTGAGCCAAATCCTTCAACATCACATTACAGCTGAGTGACTCCAGGGCACAGGCAGCTGGTGCTGCTCACAGGGTGACAACTGTTTGTGCCACAGAAGCAAGTGGAGTTGAAAATTCTATTTTCAAGGCAGGCAATACTTGCACTTTTGAATTGGCCTTAAAAAATTACAGCTTCATACCATCATCAAATTGATGATACCATTGAGAGAAGAGAGATGGATTCCACTTTACATATTATAAAGATGCTGCCACAACTTCAATCTTTATGTTGCTGTAACCAAAGTGTGAATATACAAATATTCCATCTACAGCTACAGGGAAAAAAAGAATCCTCCAAGAATTCACTGACAGCTGACGTGTCGTACACAGGGTGATCTGGTTTCAGGCAGCAAAAGTTGGAAAATGCTGTTCACAAACCTGTTGCCATAATCAATTTTGGCAGTCACTTTCTTTTTCAGCTCCTTGAGCTCATCTTGGGGCAGGGTCCCGGAGAGGATTTGGGATCTCCACTCAATCAGGTCGTAAATCATGTGCCGCACGCTGCGGAACATTTCCCTGTGGTCCTGCTGTTGTGGGGGGAAGAAAATGGGGGAGAAATCAGCTTTGAAGGCTTGGGAATACACAGGATAAATTGCAATTATAAGTAGGAATTCAAAGGGTAAGCCTACAGCGGCTCTGAGACAGGAGCCTCACTTCCTACAGCACAGAACACGGAATATTCAGAGAGCTGAACTCAGATTTAAGGAGCTAAATAGGTGTAAATGCTTGGGTTTATGTTATCTTAAAACCTGGGTCATGCTGTTTCCAGGCATTCAAGGGGAAAAAGTCCTTTTATTGATTCCCAGGGTAGCTTTGTTCAGTGACCCTCTGTGCTGAGCAGAACAGGGCTGGAAATGGTGCATTTTAACAGCAAGAGGCTCAAGTTCTGCAACAGATGGGAGAATCCTTTCCTTCGTGCTTAAACCTCCACAATAAGACCTGAAAACCCCTCATGGTGCACATCAGTGCCATACAAGTCCACAGGTAACTTTTAAAGGACAGTGAAACACCAGGAAAGACCTAAACTTGATAGGAAGTTAAATACCCCAATTGTCTATAAAGCCTGGAACTGTGGATATTAAATACTGCCTGCAGCATATACAAACTTGCCTTGGCAACACTCAGCTAAGCTAAGAATAATTAAATAATTACAGTAAAATTCTCCACTTTAAAAAAAAAAAAAACAAGGAAAAACTGCAGAAGATGCAGGAAAAGAACATAATGACTCCAAGACTCTGGGAAAAGGATATCTAACTGTGAAACTTAAAGACTTCAGTCTGTTCAGATTATCCAAAAGCTGGCTTGATTATAGTGGGAGAACCTTCACAGAGAGAAAATACCCATTATTAAAAGCTCTTTAATGTAACAGAGAAAGACACAACAGGCACATATGGCTGGGAGCTAAATACAGACAAATCCAAATGGGGAAGAGGTTCCTGATTTTCCAGGCTGCAGGCAATCATAAACCAGAGAGATGGCAAACATTCCACATCCCCTGCTCTCTGCAAACAAAAACTGAACATCCATTCAAGATTCAAACACAAATTAGAAACTGAATCAAGGCATCAGTGGGGCTGTTTAATGAGTTTTGTTATTCAAGATAGAGACAGCATGGAAGTCTGCAGACTGCCCAGTCTGAAACCAGTTACCTCCAGTAAACCAAACCTCCCTCAATTGCCTGCTCTTGGATTCAAAACTATTAGCAAAGCACTAAAGCATTGTTCTAAAGATTTGTGTGATATCTCCTATGAAAAGAAACAGATTATGTATTAAAGAGAGAGTTTAAGGAGCTGGAATAGCAGGGAGTTTGTGTGGTGGGGAGCAGGGAAGGAGCAGAAATAAAGGAGGAGGAACAGAATCTCCAGAGGGCCCTGGGAACAGCTTTGCCCCTGGTTCCAGGGCTGTGCAATCCCAGAGTGGAAAGGTTTGGGAGGGACCTTAAATCCCACCCAGTGCCACTCCTTGCCATGGGCAGGGACTAATTCCACAATCCCTGACTGCTCCAAGCCCCAAACCCATTTCCCACCCTGGCAGTGCCCAAGGCCAGGCTGGACAGGGCTTGGAGCAGCCTGGGACAGGGGAATTAGTCCCTGCCCATGGCAGGAGTGGCACTGGGTGGGATTTAAGGTCCCAACCCAAACCATTGGGGAATTCCACAGCCCTGGAACCAGGGGCAAAGCTGTTCCCAGGGCCCTCTGGAGATTCTGTTCCTCCTCCTTTATTTCTGCTCCTTCCCTGCTCCCCACCACACAAACTCCCTGCTATTCCAACTCCTTAAACTCTCTCTTTAATACATAATCTGTTTCTTTTCATAGGAGATATTATCCTTCATCTTCTCTATTGCCACACTCCATCATTTCCATTACACTCTTACTCCTAATCTTTATTTTCATGGGTGTGATTAAAAGCCACATTAGTCAGCACAAACGTCTTCATTACCACTCGGTGTCTTCATTACACAGCTTGCACTTTTATGATACAAGATTTCAAACATATTTATGGGAAACAGAGACTGCATTAAACCCTGCTTTAAATAAAGGAATTTCATGTTCCCATTATCTTGTTACAGTGACCTTGCACAATGAGAGCATCCCAAGAGTGGGCCAGGCACCCTAAATCCCACAGCAGGCCTTGCTTTACATCTGAACTCCACTTTTAAATAGAAGTTTGCTCTCTTTGATCTTGTCCTTGTAGCTTCCCATCTGAGAGACCATCAATAATTATCACTACAAATTTCTAAGAATATATTCTTATGTGGTTGAAAACTCGGTGTATCAAAATAAACAAGTGTGCAAGTTAAGGTGACAAAATTTGGGAACAATCAACTTTATGTAAAGGAATACTGAGAGGTTAAAGGCCTGATAATCTTACAAAGCATTCAGTTTATATCCACAAATTCAACATTAAATATTCAATTATTTCATAACAGAGACCAACAGCCTTAAGAAAATGCCTGAAAAGCATTTCTTTAATTTCTTTTAAAAGTTACATGTTAAATTACTCCAAATATATAGTTATATACTCCAAATATACACCTTAAAAATCAAACATTTTCTGTAACAGAACCTGCACTAAAAAGTGTAGTGTATAAAAAGGGATTATAACTGCTCAACAAATTATTGCTAGATCAAGGTGACACTAAAAAAATCTGATTCTGAACAAGAAAATAAAGATATTTGAGAACACAGGCAAGAGGTTTGTGCTTTAACAAGCACAAAAAACCACTGAGATTTGTGCTTTAACAGAGATGATGCTACATGGATGCTCAGAACTCAAAACAGCCTTTAGAAATAACAACAGAAGAGGAAATTCATTAAGAGTTCTTTCATAAATAGCAGTTCCTTCCTCTTTGTCCCTGTCCCTTTCCCAGCACCACTTTTCCCATAAAACTCTCCCAGTGAACGTTTTCCTGGGCTGTCCTTACCACATAGAGCTGCCTCCAGATGATGGACCATTCCCTCAGCGTGGTGGTGACCTCCTGGATCAGGGGCAGCTCGTTGGGGATCACTGTCTCGTGCTGCCTGAAGAGTTAAAAAAAAGGCTGAATTAAACAGCAACTTCAGTGAGAATGAAGAACCACAGAGTTTTCAAGGTTTGAAAGGAGCTTTAAGGTCACTGAGTGTGACCAGCACCACCATGGTCATCACTAACCCATGTCCCCAGGTGCCACATCCACAGGGTTTCTGAGCAATCCCAGGAACGGTGACACCAGAGCTGCACAGAGCAGCCTCCTCTCTGGAAATTATTCAATTATTATGCTGAAAATTATTATGGAAATTATTATGCTGAAATCTAATCTAAATCACCTGATCTAGAGTAATTCCTAAGGAAGAAATGTTCACTTCCAAAGGGAGCTGAATAGAACTGGGATGGAATTAGCATCACTTGTTAGGAATTTATAAGCAAAATGAAGATGTTAGCAGATATTGAAGCACTGGACACCAGTACAGCCACACCACATTAAAGGAATTTTTGTGCTTAGATTATGGAATCATGGAATGGTTTGGGTGGGAAGGGATCAAAGATGATCCTGTTTCATCCCAGCCATGGCAGGGACACCCTGCACTGTCCCAGCTGCTCCAGCCCCAATGTCCAGCCTGGCCTTGGGCACTGCCAGGGATCCAGGGGCAGCCCCAGCTGCTCTGGGAATTCCATCCCAGCTCCTCCTCACCCTCCCAAGGAACAATCCCTGCCCAAAATCCCACCCAGCCCTGCCCTCCTTCAGTTTAAGGCCATCCCCTCTTATCCAATCCCTCCACACCCAGCAGATTTTTCCCACCCTCCCCTCATTTCTACACTCCCAAGGATATCAATGCCTCACTATAAAACATTCATTACTGACTTTTTTCTTGGTTGTTTCTTGTAAAATAAATAAACCAGATGTTCCCAACCTACAACACCATACTCCTCTTTCTGTGTTCTTTTTTTTCAAAATATTGGTCTTGCAACAGAAAAATTAAGATTCAATTCATTCCCACGAAGTTTCTGTATGATTTGTTTGAAAATGAGGTGCCATGAAGGTAAGAAACACCAGCCAGACCTTTGAATATTGCAGGGTACTTAAAGGCAGTTTTGCAATCAGCAAGGAAGATGTCATTATGCAGCAATCTCATGATTAGCAGTTTGATCATTTACATATTTAACAGAGTATAAAAATAAATCAGGCACAAAGGAATAAAACGTTTTAATCCTGTTTCACTCCATTTCATACCTGGGTAATGATTTATTAATTTCACTTGACCTCCTTTCTTCCTCTGGGATTTGGTTGGGTTTTTTTTCCTGGTTTTTAACTTAATTTTTATATTCATCTTAAGAGATTTTTACCTGCATGTCCAGCAAAGCTGATTTGATATATAAGGATCTGAAGAGCTACTGAACAACAAACACAGCTCAAACTATTGCACACACCAAGGGAAGGAACAGGAAAATTACAAAATAACTTCTCAGTAAAGCAGGAAACCACCTGGAAACAAGTGTAAGTTACCTGGTAAATGCATGGAAATGATGTGGATAAAACAGGAAAAAGGAGTTTTCTTCTTTTCAAATCCAACTTACCCTTTGCCTTCAACGATTGCTTCCTTAAGATGGATATAGGAGGCAGGGAATATGCCCTTGGAGAGGGAGGGAGAGGAAAAAATGTGTTATTTAACCAGTTGCACACAACATATTGTGTTTATTACCTAAAATATGCCAAAACACTGCTGGGTGTGCAGAGCCATTCACATCCTCGAGCATCAGACGAGCTGTGTTTGGGACTTTTTTGATATATATTGAATTTCTGTATTGCCTGTCCTTTCAAGATGTTACAGCAACCTTACAGCTTCTCTGAATAAATATTCTAAATTAATCAAGATGTCAGAAATAAAATAGTATTTTTAAAATAATCCAAGTCAAGCTGATAAAGCCAATTCCTCCATCTTCAAGGTAGGAGTTGAGTTTTCTGATCATCTGGGAATGCAATAATAGGAATTCTTGGGCAGCCACAGGGGAAAGAGAGCACAGACATGTGACTTTCTACCCCAGTATAAAAAATATTCTAAAATCACTAAATTTAGTGGCAGTCAGACAAATGTAGCAACACTTGGAATTAATTCAAGGCCAGAGAAATATCTAATTGCTTCTCAGACTGTAAAAAAGCACGTTCATGAAATATGGTTTGTAAGAAACTCAATGTGTTCACACACAGGAAAAAAAAGGAAAGTACAAAAATAGAGTAAAAACCCAGGCCTGGTAAGGAAATGGGAACCACCCAACTCTTTACTTTTAGAGATGGAAACAACTTAAAAACACACCTCTGGAGGCAAACATGGCATTTGCAGTGTTTCAGTGGAAAGCCTGAAGTTTAATTTTGTTTAATTACTCCTATGAAGTAAAAGGCTCAAAAAATAAAACATGATGCCACAACCAGCATTTGTGTGGTTTTCTCTCTTTTCATTTCCGAAAAGCTGATGTAAATGCAGCCCTTGGTGAACACTGAAATTCCACTGCAGGAGAAGCCTCCTCCTCCCTCCAAAGGGAACAGCTGAAAATTCCCAAGGTTTGGCTCCACATCCCTCTCCAAGCTGCAACTGCATTCCACCAGGAATTTCACAGCATTTCAGAGAAGCCTCCAAAGAAACCAAGGTTTGAACTTTTTACTGAGGAAAGGCTTGGTGCAGCAAAAAAAGATGATGAATGTCAAGATTTGGTGACCGATTTCCCTTTAAATTGCAAAAACTGGGATCACACAAATATAAAATAGCCTGGCTTGGAAGGGACCTTAAAGCTCATCCAGTTCTACTCCTGCCATGGGCAGGGACACCCTGCACTGTCCCAGGTGCTCCAGCCTGGCTTTGGACACTTCCAGGGATCCAGGAGCAGCCACAGCTTCTCTGGGAATTCCATCCCAGACCCTCCCCACCCTCCCAAGGAACAATCCCTGCCCAAAATCCCACCTAAATCTCCCCTCCTTCAGCTTAAAGCCACTTCCCCTTGTCCTGTCACTCCATCCCTTGTCCAAATTCCCTCTCCATCTTTCCTGGAGCCCCTTCAGGCACTGGGAGGCCTCACTGAGATCACCTCAAAGTTCCTCCTCTCCAGGCTGAACAATCCCAGCCTTTCCCCCATCCCTCTGCCTGCTCTGGACTCTCCAGCAGCTCCAGCTCCTCCCTTTGGACCCCAGAGCTGGATACACCACTCATTTTCTAGACCTTGCTAAAAGAATTTTTTATTAACTTGAAAAATTCCCACAGACCAGAGGACACAGAGCAGCAGGGACCAGTGCACACCTGGGATCCAGCTCCATCAAACCCACACACACACAGTGCCAAAATCCATCTTATCCCAAGAGAAAAATGAGGCCCACACACTCTGGCAACACTCACCTTCTTGGATTTCTTCCGTAGTGTATAACCCCTGTACCAACCTAGGAGAGAAAAAAGGGGAAAAGCATTAAAAAGTTCATTTATGGCACCTCCCAGCTGCTCCTTCCCAGCTCAACAGCACCGTTGGGTGGTTTCTGATCCTGCTTCAGCCCTGCACATCCCACCTGAATTTCAATTTTCCATGGGCTGGATATCCTGGATAAAACAAGTCATCCTGGAGGGTATAAAATCGAGTGATAATGGAGACAAGTACATGGCAGAGATGGTGGTTCACAGGATGTGTTTAATTGCTGGGTATTTAATTTTAATTACTAACTCACCAACATGAACAAACCAACTTAAGAGCATAAACTTGACAAAAATTTCCTGATAGACTACTTCTATTTCAAAATCCACCTAAATTCCACAAATCCAAGTTTTCAGCTGTTAGCCATCTCACCAGGACACAGGAATACTTTGGAATTTAGGTGTCACATATCAAAATACAAAAGCAAAGAGCCCTTTTGGAAAGCTGAGCCTGGATACAACATCCACCCCTCAGCCTGGCAAAGAAGGGTTTGTAGAGCAAAGCATCCCTGTCTAGGGGAGGATGGGGAGATCACAAAGCAGATGTGGAACAGGAACTGCAGTCCCAGGGAACAGGGAAGAAGCTCCATGAAATCAAGACATGCTGATGAATTCATTATGCAAACTCTGGGACCAGAAATCCAAATTAAAGGCTCCAAGCACATGGGATTTTTCAGTCTGCTGTCCTGCAGCACAAGCCCAAGGGATTCATCCTCTTCTCCCTGCAGCACCTGGGGCTGGTTAGTGCCACCTCAAAGATCTGGGCTGTGTAATCACCACACTTCACCTCCCAACAGAGGCTGCCACAGCCTCACATCCCACATTCCCACTGCTTCCAGAGGAACATCAAACTGCTGCTGAAATCAGCACTCCCAGTCCTGCTCAGGTGCAAAGGAGGCAAAGCATTCCTGCCTGTGCTCACCCCACTGCCTGCAATCCGTGCACAGACTCCAATCCTCATAAAAAATGGGAATTCCTACAGTTTTAGATGAAAAAAGCAACATTTTGAAGTCCTGGCGTTTAAACTGCTGAACAACATGATTCTGATCAGATGCACTGCACAAACTAAAGAACAAACAATAGTTATTTCTTCTCCCACTGCACCTGTGCAATAAAAGCCCTGTGGCAAACACAGCTCCCCATGGATGATCTTCTGCTTCCTGAAATTCTGCAGCCACAGCTCCCAGATCATGGAGAAGAGAGCAGCCAAAATCTGCCCTGGACAACTGGCTGCACTCCTGCTCCTTGCAGAGGTCCTGATGTGGCCAGGCAGGTCGGACCAGGCTCCTCCTGTGTGCAGCTGGTGCTGGTGTCCAGCCTGGAGCTGTGCAGGGAGCCCAGTTTGCACCTGCAGCCCTCACTGGTGCAGCTGGAGGCACTGGGTCTGGCCATGAACGGGCTCAGATGAGGGCAGGGACACCTAAACACGTGCAGCCATCTCTAAACAACTCCCCAAAAACATGGGAGAGCTGGGGGGGGGCTCACCTGGAGAGGAGAAGCTCCAGGGAGAGCTCAGAGCCCCTTCCAGGGCCTGAAGGGGCTCCAGGAGAGCTGGAGAGGGACTGGGGACAAGGGATGGAGGGACAGGAGCCAGGGAATGGCTCCCAGTGCCAGAGGGCAGGGCTGGGTGGGATTTTGGGAAGGGATTGTTCCCTGGGAGGGTGGGCAGGGGCTGGGATGGAATTCCCAGAGCAGCTGGGGCTGCCCCTGGATCCCTGGCAGTGCCCAAGGCCAGGCTGGACATTGGGGCTGGAGCAGCTGGGACAGGGGAAGGTGTCCCTGCCATGGCTGGGGTGGGAATGGATGGGATTTGAGATTCTTTCCAGCCCAAACCATTGTGGGATTCCAGGAATTCCTTCCCTGGGAAGGAGGTGATGCTCTGGCACCGGCTGTGGACTCCTCATCCCTGGACACGCTCAAAACCAGACCTTGCCCTTAAGAAATCTGGGACAAGAAGCTGGAAATGTGCATCCAAAGAAATGCTCAACTAAGACACCAATGAAAGATTTCTGTCAAAGCTGCAAGAGACTCAAGAATTTGCTGTGGTTACCCTCAAACAATGCATCCATTTTTGACACAGTTACACTGCATTCAAAACAAACAAACAAATCAAAAATCTGCAACAAAACCTAGACTTTCCCATAATACCAAGAATAATGTCTGAAAATCTCTGTTTGGGAAGCCAAATTCCCTCCTCACAGCAGCACCAGACATTAATTGATGCTCCAACAGTCAGTCTTGGTTTTGAGGTTGATTTTCTCTTACATTTCCCAGCAATTCCCTTTAATGAGCCACATTTATTGATCATATGGTTCCATTTGCCCATTCCATCAAATAATGTCAAGAAATAGAATTAAGACAATAAAGATGTGGAAAGTACTAATCCAGAATGTGGCAAATACTTGAATTTTAAGGTATTCTGCTACAAAATGCAATCCTCCTCTCCTGCAGAGCAGGATATTTAGGAATTCCTATGGCTTTCCTCTTTGGCTTTTCCTCTAAGGCTCAGATTAGAAGGACAGAGAAAGTTTTCTAACTGAAAAATAAACTAAAATACTTCCTAAAAGAAAAAAAAATAATTTTATTTTCAACATTAATTAGTCTAGAAAGTAGCTTCATGTTTACTTTGGTTCCTGGAAGAACACAAATTTAGCACTTAATAGTGCACATTCATTTCCAATCTCCTCACTCCCATAAAAACAGGAGATGTTTTCCACCAAGACTGAAACTTTACAGAATCTGCACACTGAATTCTTTCTACACCATTTTTTTGTATTTCAGAGAGGAAAAAAGTTTCCACAATTAGAATTTAAAGTGTCAAAACTTCTTGAAAAATTCCAAAATAAGTTCTGCTCATTGGCAACAAAAGTAAATATTATTTTAAACACAGGGGAAAAGTTCAACTCAGAAATTAAATCCATTACATGGCAGCAACAGATATCCAACATCTGTCCTAAAACCACATCTTCCAGACTATGGATGTGAGACTGAGCCATTCCAACTCCTCACCTGTCTTCTGCAGAGACCCCAACTGAGCAAGGATTTCCCAGGAGCTTTTCATGGCAATGCAGATTCAGTGGGAAAAAAAACCCCAAGAAATTAATTTCTACCACTTCAAAGCCCACAGACACAGACCAGTCTTCAAAACTGCTCTGAACTTAAGAATTATTGCAGAAAACTAATTTTAAAGAGTATGAAATCTACAGCAGGATGGGAGGAGTAGAATGTGGACTTCTGTAGGTATCCATGAAAAAAACCCACAGGGAAAAGGGGTAGGAAAGGCAAAATCCCAGCTCTTTCACAAAAAGGCTTTACTGACTCTTCCAGCAAGTTTTCTGTCTCAGGATTATTTAATTAGGAGTTTTTCCTTTGGGTGGGCCCATTCCCACCTCAGCCCAGCACAGGTGGGTGAGTCCCAGGCCCACACCTGGAAATTTGTAGGGTACAAAACCTGCCAGGGGCACAATCCACACCAATTTTATCCAGGGAAACAGGGAGATCAAACAACTCCAATAATCCCCTAATCTTGGCAGCTCTGAACAAGAGAGAAGAGTTACAGCATCTAAATCCCCATCTCAGCAGGTTGGGAATGAGCAATCAGTGCTTGGGAGAACAGGAATTTGTGTTTCTTTTACCATCAACTCATCCCATGTGTTCCAATCCCTAAGAGGGTGAGAGAGGGAAGCTTTTTCTATTATTTATTTCCTGTTTTCCTATTATTCCAGTCCAGGGGAAAAGTGGCTCATCCCCACTGTCCCACTTATTTGGGAACAGTCAGCATTTGAAAGGGTTTCAGCATTTGATAGGGTTTCACATTCCCTGCTCAGTTTCTCCCACATTCATTAAATAAATCTATTTATATATCAAAGTACAAAGCAGTGCAATATTTGAATGGCTCCATTTGCATTTAAAATCTTTGCATTATTAGGGGTTTATTAAAGCATGCAACGTCAGATAGTGGAAAGATTGCTTTGCTCAAACTTGGCATTGCAGCAGCAAACTGAGCTCCAATAAAATACCAGCCCAGAAATAATGAGAAAATTCAAAAATTCCACTTCCAGTGATGATCAACTCTCGCTGAAATAGCCCTGTTTGTTTCAGTAAATATAATATTTTAAAAAATCCAATTAAGCCAACAACTAAAATTAATTTATCACTATCACCAAGACCAACCAATAGATCAATGTCTAGAGAAACAAATTAAATCAACATATTAAATTAACTCATCTTTCCACAAGACAAACAATGTTACACTATTTCAAACAGACAGCTTAGCTCTCTGTTCCCCACACCTTTCCAAACTGCAGCATGCCATAAAATTTCAACTCAAGGATATAATGGAAGAGTTTTATTTTGCTTGGATTAAGAGCTGAAAATGTTTTGACACTTTCCACATCGTGTTGATTATCAAACTCAGCACTGAGACTGCCTTGTACAAGGATGAGGGAGGAAAGATTTTGGTACAGGTGATGTTTGTAGAGTTTCATATCAAAAGAGTTATCTGGAAAATCAGTGCACAGTAACACAGGCACCCACCTCAGAAGAGACACATAAATAATTTAGGACCCAGGTGACTTTCAAATTCTGACTAAATTTCTTGTAGCAGCAGGTTCATCTGCATTACCTAAGGGTACCCAAAAAAGCATCTTTCATTTCTCTGATGTGGGGGAGATGCCACAACTGATCCATACAAACCCAGCTGTGTGAAAACTCTTCTTCCCCAGAAAATCCAGTGCTTATTCACCAGCTCACCAACCACTTGTCTCCATTTGCTTCAACCTCCAGCTCAAGAGGGTCACAAGCAGAAAAGGAAGGCAATTCCCAAAATAAAAATCCTATTTTTCAATTCAATTTTTGCCATCTTACCCTCATAAGTTTCCAGTATGTGCACGGTGTCACCAATCTGTAAGGAAAGTTCATCTGGTCCCCTGGCATCGTAGTTGTAGAGAGCTGGACAGAGGGAACACTGCTGTTAGTACAGGCAAAACAACAAAATCCAGGTATTTCTCCACATCCCTGCTTCTTTTACTCATTATTGTCATTCTGAATCTTTTTGTAAAAAAAATAAAAAAATTAAATTCTATAAAAATTTAGCCAAGTTCTTAAATCCATTAATATTTCCCTTTGTAACAAAAAAAACCCAACCCACAAGTTCACTTTCTAAAGCTGTCCCTCACTCTGTTTATAATGCCTTGCTTCTTCATGGCAATACACTCAATTTTTGTTGTATTTGCCAGCTTTCCACAGCACTTTGTGTCAATTTTAGGCAGCTCTACAAAGAACTGCTCTGTCTTCCCTTGTCAGCTCAACACACAGAAAACTTACAAAGTGTCTTCAGAAAACTCAAATTGCCACACTAACATTAAAGGATGATTTCTCAGTCACTTCCTTCATTTACTGCATGCATAGGATGTTGAAAAATATGATTTCAGAATTTCTGAGTGCCAGAGGCACCATCCACTGTACAATAAACCCCAACAAATCCAACAGGAACTCAAAGACCACTCTTCCCTGCCACTCCCTAAACAAAATCTGGATACTTTTGAGCACTGAGATTGGCAATGTCCACAAATTCATCTGATAAAGAACGCTACAAACCAAGTTTGGTTGGGAAAAAAATACTCATGATCTGAAAAACAAAACAGTTACAACTCATAAAGTCATATTTTTAAGTTTTATAAGGAGTAAACTCTCTGTAGGAGGAAAAAATCTTCCAATAGCAAGGAGGGTCCTCATGATTGAAGGCAGAGACTGAAATATTTCACAAGATTGAAATTAAAGAACTTTAGTCAAGGTGGACCCACAGAAGTTTCTCCCTCAATTTACAAGTGCAGCTACTCACTCCACTGATCCCCAGGATCAGTAACACCTGAAAATCAGAATTTCTCACTATTTGTTGTAACTCTTCAGGAAACAAAAGCATTTTTAGAACATAATAATTACCTCCCAAGTTCCTACCACCCCTCAGATCACCACTGCTGTTCCTTCTGCCTCAGTTTCCAGGACTCAGGGATGTTTTATTGGAACAGAAAGAGCTGGATAAGTGACACGTGGCTCTCACAGGAAATTTTCAGACCAAGAGTTCACAAAGCATCCACAACACATCCCACACTCATTACAGATATCAAAGCACTTCCAAAAAAAACCCCTCAAGTTCAAAACTTAGGGCAGAGTTACAAATGAGAGGTGGGATCCAGGGAACACCTGCCTTACCTGGCCAGCTCCCTCCTCCCCCAGATCTCCTGCACCACACAGGAGATCAACACCACAAATCACATCTGTAACAACTGGCAACAGGACCAAAAACCACTGCTCTGACCCCAAACCTGATCATCTGCTCAGCCCCAAGTTCACAGACTGGGAACACCCCAGTGGGCACGAGGGGAGCTCAAATCCCAGCACGAGGATGGAGCACAGAGCCCACTGCTGCCTCCAGCCCAGCCTCTAGGAACGAATATTTGTTCTCCCCAGAACTCCTGGAATGGCAGCTCACAACCAGATCAACAATAAATAAACCCATAATCCACTGAATCACCAATAGATCAATCCAGAATCCACTGAATCACCAATAAATCAATCCATAATCCATTGGATCAACAATAAATCAATCCAGAATCCACTGAATCACCAAAAAATAAACCCAGAATCCACTGGATCACCAATAAATCCACCCATAAACCAATGGATCAACAATGAATAAACCCATAATCCATTGGATCACTGATAAAGAAACCCATAATCCACTGAATCACCAATAAATAAACCCATAATCCCTTGGATCACCAATAAATCAATCCATAATCCATTGGATAACCAATAAATCAATCCATAATCAATTGGATAACCAATAAATCAATCCATAATCCCTTGGATCACCAATAAATCAATCCATAATCCACTGAATCATCAATAAATCAATCCATAATCCATTGGATCAACAATAAATCAATCCAGAATCCACTGAATCACCAACAAATCAATCCAGAATCCACTGGATCACCAATAAATCCACCCATAAACCAATGGATCAACAATGAATAAACCCATAATCCACTGAATCACCAATAAATAAACCCATAATCCCTTGGATCAC
>NC_031775.1:31719702-31763413 GCF_001522545.3 Parus major | reverse complement strand
TGGATCACCAATAAATCAATCCATAATCCACTGGATCACCAATAAATCAATCCACCCAGGCTGGCTGGGTCCTTTTCTCTGCAGAACTCCTCTGACTTGACAGACTTTAGAAGAGGGACATAAATAAATTTGAGCGACCAAGCAGAAAGGAACCCATGGAAAAGCAGTTTGGAAAACACTGTATAAGGTGGAAGATGATTAATGGAATAAAAACACACTACAGTGTAAAAAGAATAAAGGTCAGGTGCACTGCAGAGACCAATATCACCAGGATTTAAATGAAGGTTTTAGAAAGGAACAGTTTCTATTGACATCAAAACAAGCCAAGCTATTTGTGTTTTAGTGTTTTCCTAATTTTTGTCATTATTAGACACAGAGAAACCCTCCCTCCCAGTATCTGGCACAGGATCTCTGAAAGCCAGAAATGCAGGAGAAGGAGGTTCTGAGAAACACCTTAACAAAAAAGAGCATTTTCAACCTCTCAGTTGTGAGCACAGAGCACGTGGGACAATCTGCTGGGAAACACTCCCCAGAAATATTCTCATTTCAGCTTTTGTGCACTGCAGGGAAAACAAAGTTACACAGCCCTAACTCCTCCAAACTTGTGTGGCTGGAGTGCAACACACACACAAAAATAATCCTTGGGGTGTTTACTCAGATCCCTTCAAAGCTCACAGCTCAATCAAGAGGCCTCTGGGATGTTCACACATCCAAAAATGAATCCAAGGACAGTCTCCCACCTCCAGGACCCTGACAAGCAACTTCACTGACTCACACCACACATCCCAGCCAGGAAAAATCTGCATTATAACAGATTAAAAAATCAGTCCTCTACTCAATTCACACTTCAGCTGAGCATTTCTCCAACATTTCCGTGGAATAACACTCAGGATCAAAGGCAGCTATGAATAAAAGGCACTAAAATTTATGCCCAAGAGTGCTAAAATTGGTGTCTGTCACCAGAAGGAAGGTCAGGCACCAGGAGCTGCGGTGTAATGACCAATTCTTCTGACACAAGATGACAAACAGCCATCAAATGGTAATTACTGCCCACGACAGCTCCCACTGACCTCAACTGACTGAGGAGCCAGGGAGGGGTGATTTATCTTTAAAAATACATATATATGTGTGAAAAATATGTCTGCAAGAGAAAATAAATCACATTTCTGGCTTCCAACAGCATTGACAGATCGTGAAGCAAACAACCAAAATAACTATAAAGTGCATTCCACCCCTGTGATTACAAAGCAAGGCTTGAACTGCACCACAAACTCCCCTGCAAGGTAGCAGATAACTCCTTCTCACAGGATTATTTATTTTTTTTATGTACACTGGCATCAAAAGATGTTGTGATAGAAAATGTTTGACTGGAGCAAATGACAAGGCTTTAATTAAAGGAAAAGACAAAATTTGGAGGAGTCAAGCATGAAATGGGTACGCTTGCATTTTGTATCATCAACTGTATCCTGAGTTATCATTTAAAATATTTAAAAAGCCAGGGTGTAAGTTTTGATTTTTTAAGTTTGTTTTCTTTTTTAATTGAAGTATGTTTTGCTTAATTTAAAAAAAAAAAAAAAATCCTACAACCACACAAGAGTCCCAGAGTGCCAAAAGCAAAGGATTAAGTGTGGGCACAGAAAAAGGCATTTTTCAACTCTAGGAGTTGATAAAGAAAGGAACAATGAACAGGGCATTACAGTAATTACACCAAAGCCCCATTTACCCTTCAAGAACACAAAAGAAACACCTCTGTAGCTGCACTTGTTAATCTGCATACATCAGAAAAACGAGGAGGACAACACTAGAAGAATTAGAGGTGGAAAAAAAGGAAAAAGCAAACAAAGGTAACATCAATTTATGCAGAAAAAGCTTTTTGCTGACTGTATGAACGGTGAGATATCTTAAGATATCATAAAGATGTTACAGAGTAATATTCCCTGGTATTACTTTGCTTTAAAGGATGTATTAATCATTCTAAACTCCTGAAAGAAACCAAACTACATTTAACACATTACCAGCTTTATTTTACACTGGCTTTTTAAAAAACTCCCTAAATCATAACTGTGCTTTTTCAATAAAAGCAGACAAATTGCAAAGGTGAAAGCAAAGTCTTTTGTAAACTCTCTGGTATTAAAAGACATCTGAAGCTTTTTCTACTTTCCCTAAAATGAAAGTGGTTGATTTGAGTATTCAGGAAGATTCCTTAGTTCTCTGCTACTCACCCAGAGGAGTTTCTAATTTCTACACCCGAGGCTAATGGAGAAGCAAAAGGAAAAAAGCAGTGTTTGAGTCAGGAGTTGCACCTGAGAACTGTTAAAGACAATTATTTCATGTGTGCATTAACCAAGGGTAGAGCCTCTTGCCCTCCTCACCTTGGGTTTTGTCATTCCTGGTCTCACCAAGCTTGATTCAGAGCTCTTGCTCAATATTTTAATTATTCTGTTATCCAAACATTCCCAAAAAATTAACTTCCCAAAGAGAGGAGAAGCCTGGAGAAATCTGTAGATCTGAACAGTTACCACCAAGCTAAAGGAGAAAATCCAGCTCGAGGTTCCTCCTGGCCCAGTGATGCTCTAATCTTATCGATTAAATCCATGGATGTGACTTTCATCACAGGATTAGCCTAAATCCCACAAGTTCAAGTAGATAGAAAGGATTTATCAGCACTTTCCCTTACAAAGGTGAGACAGTTCCTTTCACTCCTCTCTGTGAGCAGCAAATTCCTCAAACACACAATGGGAACTTCAGGACTGCACAGGGCACCTGCTGAGAGAATCCTAAACCAGACTCTGGAACCTCTCAGGTTGCAATGCCAGCCTGCCTCCCCTTTTCCAAAGTGAGGACACCAAGAATGAAGGGCCACCAAGCTTTTCTAAGCACAGACACCTCAGGTTCCACTCCAGATGGCAAGGGCAGCAATTTGTTCTGCATCACATTTGGTGGCTCATCCCTCCATACCCAACGTGAATTAATTAATAAGCTGAGGAAACTTCAGAAATCCAAACAATCCCAAACTTGAGGCTTCTCAAAGTGCAACCACCCTGCTGAGTCCTGCAGACAGAGCTCGAGTAGGACAAACCAAGATGCTCACTTGTCCTTTCTGCACTAATTAAAAAATACAGAAAGAAATAGAACCTGGAGAAAAGGAGGCTCAGGGGTGAAGCTTCTGGCTCTGCACAACTCCCTGACAGGAGGGGGCAGCCAGGCTGGGAAGGGACAGGGACAGGACAAGAGGAAATGCTGCACTAGGGGAGGCTCAGGGTGGACATCAGCAGGAATTTCCCCATGGAAAGGGTGGCCAGGGAGGTCTGGAGTCCCCATCCCTGCAGGTGTCCAAGGAAGGGCTGGAGGTGGCACTCAGTGCTCTGGGCTGGGGACAAGGTGGGCATCATCCACATCCATCCACAGCTTGGACTTCGAGATCTTGGTGCCCTTTTCCAACCTGAGTAAATCTGGGATTCTGTGAAATGAAGAGTTCTGGACAAAGCCAAGATTTCCACGAAACAAGTTCAGTTTCTTGCTTTCCTTCCTCCCCCCCTTTCAAGCCAGACACTTTATTTTTAGGGAGCTAATGAAGTGAGCTGCTCAGTCACCACTTTAACAGCTCTCCCCCCGTCCTTCTGGCTAATCTGTATTCAGAGTACTTCACCACCAAGTATAAAGCTGAAACTAGTGCTAAAATATATATATATATGTAATTATTGACTCTAACAGCATTATTAATGTGCCATAATGCACAGCTTACAAGAAGCACAATCAAGAACGTCCAAATTGATTTTTAATATTACAAAGTCCATTAAGTGAAACACCCCGGATGCAAAGAGTAATCACATCACCCCGAGCTCTCAACACTGGCTCCCGCAGAAAAAGCAAGATGCTGATTTAGACTAACACAAAGTATTATCCAGAGGCAGATGTTTTGGCATCTGTCTTGTGGCAACTCAGAATCACAAAGTAAGTGAGTTTTGATGTTCCCTCAGACCTCTTACATTTCACTGGGGGCCACTAAGGAGCTGTAACTTGGCTCTTGCTCTGGCACCATCCTCCAGGAAGGCAAGGACAGCATTTGAGCATTAGCTGTGCTCACCCAAGAAAGGATCTGTGCCTCAAGAAAGGATTTCAGTGCTCAGAATTAAGCATAATTCAAAACCACCTCTACACGTGGTTATCAGAAAATTTACCAAAGCTTCAACACTGCTATGAAGAAAACACCCCCAGGGGTCTCTGCTGGGCAGAAGAAGGACAAGAGTTAAGGGCTGGAGGGGAGGAGGAACTTGTCCAGCTTCTGGTCAGTGCTGGCAGAGCATCAAACGGGCCTGAGCTGGTGGTGAGTCAGGCCAGATCCTCCAGCTGAGGCTCCCCAGGAGATGAGAAGTGACCACAACTGGCAGAGCAGCAGCTCCACACCCACTCCAGCCTGATGTGTCTCCATCCCTGCCCTTCCCTGGCAGCAGCACTGCACCCACCCCATCCTCAGCCAGCCCTGCCCAGGGTCCAGCCTGTCAGCACCTCAGGGACAGCAGCACCTCCATCAACAGCAAGGACAGCCCCAGCAGAACTCCCAAATCCAGCCACAGAACCCCAAAAACTCCATCAATGGCAAGGATAGGCTTAGAAGAACTCCCAAATCCAGCCACAGAACCCCAAAAACTCCATCAACAGCAAGGACAGCCCCAGCAGAACTCCCAAATCCAGCCACAGAACCCCAAAAACTCCATCAACAGCAAGGATAGGCTTAGAAGAACTCCCAAATCCAGCCAGAGATCCCCAAACAGCCGGGGCTGGAAGTGACTCTGGAGATCATCCAGTCCAGGAGCACCCAGAGCAGGGGTCACAGGAACACATCCAGGTGGGTTGGGAATGTCTCTCTCTGAGGAGACTCCATGGCCTCCGTGGCTGTTCCAGCACTCTGCCACCCCCAAGGAAAGGAGTTCCTCACATTGAGGTGGAACAGCTCGTGTTTTGGCTTATTTTTGGTTTATGTCCAGCCACAGGCTGTGCAGCATCCCAAATGGCACAAGCTCACTCTTAAACCCAGTGTGTGAAAAGGACTTGGAAACCCTGAAGTCCTTCCCGACACAGAGCTCCAGGCTAAACCCAGACAACTGGTGTCAAAGCTCCCCCAAGCCCAGTTTGGTTCTCCAGGAGGCCACAGAGCTCCCTGGGAACATCCCTGAGGCATTATAATTCTTCAAGCCTCTCCTTGCCATGGCAGGAAACTCCTATTGCACTGAGCAGAATTGTGCTAAGAGGGTATATTTTACTAAGGGTTACTTCAGCAGTGAGCTTGATGGCACAGCTGTATTTTAACAAGCATTTCAATGACTAAAAAAATCAAGTTCAACCCTCTGAAACTCCTCTTGCACTACTGTGAAAACAGGAAAAAAATGACACAATTCACTGCAGCACCGAGCTGATGATGCAGAGCAAAGAGCCCAAAGCAAGGAGGAAATGATGTGATGGGGAAGATGCTTTCATTTCCTACTGTTCTTCCACCTCAGTATTTCTACAAGGGAAAACAAAATCAAAATTCCTCTGTTCCTTTCTCAGGAAAGCCTCTGGAATGGGAGAAAAAAGATGAAGGCGTTTGAGGCTTTTTATACATCAAACCTTACTCAATTTCTTTCTCTTTGCCATCACCTTATCTGGCTGTCTCCAACAGCAAGAGTAGAGACCCCAAGTCAAATAAACCCTGAGGAACTTGTTCTGTTTTCCCCAAAAGAGCAGCCAGAGAGAGGAATGACCTGCTGAGAGCCCCAGTTTAACCCAGCAATGCTTTCCCCCTCTCTCCCAAAACAGCCGGGCTATGGCAGAAATGGGAATTCAGCGCCGCTTTTCCTCAATTTGTACCTCACACCCGAATTAAGGGGAAAACATCACCATGGGAGCGAATCAAACAGCACTGAATGCATTAAAAGATAAGAGCAGCATTTTGCAAAAACAGGGAAAAATTGTTTTTCTCCAAACCAGGGGCAATCACATGCTCCGGGCAGCTTCCAGAGGACTTGGCTCGGCCACTGGCCCGAACAAAGGGTCACTGTCCAGCTCCCTCTCAGCACCGGGGCAGCTCTCAGAGTCACTCCATATCCCTCTAATTCCCATTTTCCTGCTGAACCCACACCAATTTTTACATTCATTCTGGAAGAAATAAAGGAGAAATTAGTGATGTGATCCCACTGCTCATTGAAGAGGCAGCATCACGTTTTATTCCACAAATTCACAGACTTTTGGGAAAGGATGAAAAACAGGGTAGGGGAACAGCCTAAATCTTTGCTTCCAGACACTGAGCTCCACAATTTTGGCACAATAAGGACCCACCTGTATATTCACAACCATTCACTTTATCATGAATTAACTTAGTAATTCTAAATCTTTTTCTAGTCTAATCACAGAATATTCTGAGTTGGAAGGGACCTACAAGGATCATCAAATCCAACTATTTTTTATTATTATTTAAATTTATCAATGATTTTTAGTATGTATATAGTGTAATAAATTCATATTTTAAAGTTGGTGTAGCCCAGTAATTGATCCCAGATGTACACAGGAATTCCCAGGTGAGAAAATTGGTTCCCCACTGCTCAGACACCCCTCAGCCTACTGAAACACATCAAAAATAGCCCTTATACCCACTTCCCTCACTGCCCTGAGCCTCAAAATTGCCCTTGTTAATTCAGAATAGTTCAAAGCTGTAAATCCTTCCTTCCCAAGCATAATCATCCAAGGAAAATGTATTTTAAAACCCCCCTGATGGTCACATATTAATGCCAGGAGGGTGATTAAGGTGCCACTAACCCAGCAGTAACTCACTAACCTCTGCTATAAGAAAGGGAGTATTTTGATTGTTCTTTCCCCATTTTGGGCAGGTTATTTTCCCAGAATCACTCTGAGAATTCCCTGAAAAGGGCTGAGGAATTAGCACCCAGCACATGCCCCTGGCAGCCGGGGCAGAGCAGGGGCCAGAGCCAGCTCCTGGCCGAGGAGGAGATCCGTGCTGTTCCTAGCACTGCTCCGCTGGAAACAACAGCTTAAGGGGACTGATTTCCCTGCCATAATTCCCAAAATCTGCTCCCATGTCTCTGTTCAGAAAGCTCCAACAGGCAGCAGAAGTTTGTGCTAGACTGGACAGTGTAACTTTCACCTTCAAACGTTTGCTTCCCTCACTGAGAAAATACTGAGCTTGTCAAAAATGAATGGTTATTTCTCAATGATTCAACTCATCTCCACCTGCAGCACCTCTGCCTCACAACAGAACTGTTAAAAAAACAAATTAATGACAGCCAGCACACTGCACACTCAGCTCATGTGCAGCAAACCAGCTCGTTTTTGATATATAAATCACATATTTGCCATGGCTACGTTTGGTGGAAGCATCCTCTGAGACACCAGGAGCACCCAGCAGTGGGGTCTGTGCTGGAAAAGGTGGGGAATTTGTGCCATTTTCCTAGAGGAATCTAATTCAGTCCTCTTGCTAAGCAGCCTTCAGTGTTCTGGAGAAAATCAATTTAACTTTAAAAACATTTCCTGTTCCATGAACAGTCCAAGAGCAAAAGGAAGCTGCCACACGCAAAGGTAACAACACAAACTCTGTCATGTGCAGGTGCAGCAAGAACTCAAGATTTCATAAATAATCACCAATATTTTACTTTTCACTAAGTTTACCCAGGCATTTCTCAAAGGTGTCTCTACCCATCTCCTGAAAAACCTCATCTGGCATGCAATTATTCTAGCTCCCCTCCACAAAATGATTTTATATTATCCACACTTTTTATGTAAATGTTATGGAAGCATCCAGACAGCACTTTATAAATATAATACAAGAACTCCCAGTCTTAAAAGTTTATATCTTGATTTAAGATCAGCACGCTGTGTTATAGATGCTATCATACCCGCACTGTAGAAGCTTGCAGTTATGCCAATATTTTAAATATTCAAGCTCTAAAAGTATTAAAACTCCTGGTTTTCAGCCAAGAACACGTTCACCTTTGTGTGCTCTAACTGTGGAAACTGCAGCTGTAGCAGGAAGCCCAAACTGTACTTTCTGTGTTTAAGGCAAAAATCTGAACCAGTTCCATCACTCATCACAGCCCAGTAAATAAACAGAGGCCTCCTCTGCAGCACAAGTGATTGATAAAAATCTGTTAATAAATCACTTCAAGAATACATTCAACTAGAAAATCAAACCAGAGCTGAACCCACACAAAACTTCCAACAATGTCAGCAGCACCATAACTGAGTCATTCTCTGAAGTCTTTACTGAAATGTGCTTATCTGGCTATATCCAATCTTTATTTTTTGGGAATAAGAATTCCCCACCCCACAGAGCTCAAAGCAAGATACTTCAGTCACTCCTTGAAGATTCAACTGATTCTTAGAGAAAGTTTAGGATATTTTTCCCAAAAATGCTTTGCTAATCTTAAAAGTCCTTTCCAACCACAATGATTCCAAGATCATCCAAGTCCACGAGTCAACCCAGCCCCAGCACCACGGTCACCTCCAAACCATGTCCCCAGGGGCCACATCCACACGTTCTGGACACCTCCAGGGATGGGGACTGCACTCCCAAGACCTGATGGGACCCCATTCCCACTTTGTGGCTGCAGCACTGGTTTAACCAAGCCTTTGCCATAATCTTGCATAAACACCACCTCCACCAACATCCCAAAACGGGGATTCAGCAGGAAAGGGACCAGACAGAATCCAAATAATTCCCATAATCAGCATTTTAGAGACAGATCAAGACCTTAGAATAAATTCCCTCATTCATGAGCACCTCCTGGGACTCTTCAATGCTCAGTGTTAAAGCAATCCCATCTAACTGCAGATGTTCCTATTATCCAGATTAACATCTAATGTGCTTTTTTAATCCCTTTAGAGTCTTAGCTCCAGTCAAATGCTCAAGAACACAACCAACAAACACAAATAAGCAAGGTGTAGTGTAATAAATATCAAAAGAATATCTGGCTCTGCATCAGAAAGTTTGGGGTTGGAGTTTTGTCCTGTTTGACTCACACGCTATGGAAACTACTGGCCAAGAAATATCTCTGCACCATAAAAAATATCTGTTCTCATCTCCAGCTACTTCACTGTGAGCAAGGACAATTGTTTTCACACCAAAGAAGCTCAGTGATGGAAATCTCTGGGAAAAGGATCTTTATCCATAAATAAAGATCACTAAATTGTCACATGTCACTAAATTAATTTTAAAGAGGAGTCAATACCAGATGTTTGTGAAGGCAGTCCCAGAGCTCCAGGAATTCTGAGCTGCTCCTGGGCACACTCCTGTGATGGCCTGGACAAAAAGTTTGGTTCCTTTATGCCCAAATGTCAGTGAGAAGCATCAAAAAAGTGCAGAACAGCCCAGGGGAGGTGACAGAGAGGTTGGACAGGGACTGTCAGCAGCTACAGAGGTGTTGCTGACAGGCTGGCAGGGAAGGACAGAGCTGAACCCTGCCATACCAAACACAAACCTTGTACAGATCAACCCTGATGGGAAACAAAAGCCAAAATACCTCCCAAATTAAAAAATAAAAATTAAAAATGCCACAAACCACTTTTTTTTTACAACCAGTTTGAGTCACACCATTTACCCTTCACACACTTCAGAGATCAATACACAGAATAAAAAAAAACACCAAAAACCAAAAACCAAACCCGTAAGATACACCAGGCTCACACAGAAGGAAATAAAATATGCTCTCAAGTCTTCTCCACCTAAGATTCTCAGTCAAAAAAAGTGATGGATTGATGGAAACACCAACACCTAGCAGTCATGGCAAGAAAAATATAACCAGCAAGGCTGAGGCAGTAAAATAATGGGGGAAAAAGGGTGAGCAGGAAGGAACACATTTCCTGCAGGGATGACAAGGCAAGAGGTGATGCCTGCAGAAAATTGGTGGGAATTTGTGTGTAAGGACAAAAGAAGAGATATAAAGGAAAAAAAGAGGCTGGACACCAGGTAACATCACCACTACCTCGGGTTAGACAGAGCATACTAAAGGCTGGAGTATAAGCATTATTTTCTATACTAAAGCCACAGATGAGCCATAGATTGATGCAGAACAACAAGAATTCTCCCACAACACCCCAAAGCAGCAGGAAAGAGTCAAAGTCAATCAAACAAGAGCTGCTGGACACATCATCTTTTAGCTCTTAAAAAACAGTAATTAAAGATTTTGTGTTATGCCGATGTTTTCACTCATACACTCCCATTTTGAGAGATTAACCTCATATTTATCAACAGAAGCATTCCCACGGGCCCTTATCTCTAACTTTCCTGGCCCAAGGAAGATTTCACCTCATCTCTGCACAGTCATGAAGCTGCAGTGCAAGCCCTCCTTCAGGGATTTATTCAGAGGACAGCATTTCTAGGGCATTCCAAGCCGCTGCCTCGATAATCCCCAGCCATGGCAGGGGCAGGATTTGTTCACTGGAGTCATATGCACAGCAGATTTTTCTGAAAGCAAGCATCCTTTTCAATCGTTCACCATCTGCCTCCAGACTCACAAACTCAAATTCTCATCAACGGCTTCCATCTGGCTCAGCACTGAGAGATTTCCTGTGGCAGGGTCTACTCCAGGAGCACTTTTTGCTATTACCAGTTGCTTCCACTTCATTTCTGCTACGCAGACACCGCACGCTCTGCATGAAGCATCTCCTCAATGAAAGCACCCAACTCCACCATGCCCTGAACCATTCCCTGCTGCCAACATTTCTTCCTGCACACCAGCTGGCACTATCAGGATGATGCTCCAGGCTAAAGCAGCAGCTGGGAGGCAGGGAAGCTGCTGCAGACAGGTAAGAGTGGAGCTTTCCATAATCCTGTACTCCCAGAGGCACCAGCAGCACCGGGCTTTGCCATGTTCTCCCTTAATTCTGTTTTTATTCCATGTATGAAAACAGGGAAAACCCTCCTAACAAAGCCCAGCTGAAGGTCTTAGAGAGGTTTGGGTACCATGTGGCCTCATCTGTTCCTTGTCCTCCCAGGACACCCAGGCCCCATTCCCTCCACAGATGTTATTTTATTCCATCCAGCTCCAAGCCCAGTGACGCCGGCATTTCCGCGCTTTGTTTGGATAAGCAGGAGAAGGAAGGCAGAGCAAACACAAACACCTAAGGCTGCACTTCCAGAAGCAATCTGCGTGCCTGAAGAGGCTCTCAGGTGTTTTAGAGGCTCTGTGGTCTCTCCACTCCCAAGTGCCCATTCTGCACTGCCAAATCTTCCAAATGCTCCAGGAAGCTCTGCCAGAACCAGCCAGGAACTGCCCAGCTCAAGCCAGGAGGTTCCTCCTCAAGGAAGAGAATTCCTGATGCCCCCACTGATGCCCTCCCCACATGGGACCCCTCAGGGATAAGGAGATTTTCCCAAAACCCCCACACCTGCTCAGCCAGGCAGCTCCAGCAGGTTTTCCACCTCAATGTTCAGTAATTTGTGCAGCACATCCATTAAAGTGGCCCAGCTCCTGCAAGAGCAGGGACATACAAACAGAGTGCCTGAAAAACCCAAGTGCCTACAAGCACAAACATTGATTATGTACAATTTTGCTGCCATTCCCGTTCAGAAATTACACAGCAAATCCTGTTCCACTCACTTGTTGGTATTTTCTACTGGGGAACACAAAGACATTTTACTACTCCAACACCCTCAGGCAAAATCAGCCACCAAAACCCTCTGCAAACATGTTCTAAAAAGGGTTGTGCTGAAATAATATAAGCAGCACTGGAAATAAAGCAGCAGTGCTAAAAAATATCATACAAAAAAAACCCCAAATTCACGTATGGCAGCCAATGGTTGCTTCAGTTCCTCCTCCATCTGTTTGTTTTGTTACGTATATGGTACATGATTACACATAATAGTTCTCAATGCAATTATTTCAGTTTAGTTACAAAGCTATATGAAGCAGAAAAATATTTCCAGAGATATTTCGTATTTCTGCTGATGAAACTGAAATGTGGCAACTGCTGTTTCTTGTGTTCCGAATCTTTACATCAGAAATGAGATTTAATGCGCAAATTACATAAACATGGGAAGATAATTCTAGAAATATATAAATGTTTGCACAACTACAATCTAAAAAGGGAGAGAAAGTTTCAGAATTACAAGAATTATCTCTTATTGAACATTTTTTTAGTTTAGACAGGGCGTGATTTCAGTTCCCCCCACGCCCAAGTTGAAGGAGGAAAGTATTCCAATAACTCATCAAGGAATTCATTAATGCCTTACTCAGAAAATTATTTTTGTCAGAACAGCCTTGGAGGCCACCACAGGCTAGAAAACAGAAATAAAAAATGCTTTTAAGTTTAATAAAAAAAATAAAAATGACTTGTCAGTGGTCCACCACCCTGCCAAAGAAGACCCATAAGGAGGAGCAGCTCCCCTGAGTATTTTGAAGAAGTTTTGGACTTGCAGGAAGTCAAAGGGAAGAGATAAAACTGATATCTGTGATGGAATAAATACTTTAAAATTATTATTATTATTATTATATATTATATAGTATTATTTATTATATATTCATTACAAATTATTATAAATTATTATTATTATTGGATTAGAGGCAGTTCCTTGTTGGAGCTTCCATTCATTAAGAGGAGTCAGCCCCAGCTATTCATTTCCAGCTGGACACATCCACAGGTGTTTAACAAGAGGTATTGAGTTTCAGCCCTTAAAGATTAGACAAAGCAAAGGACCCCCCATATAATAATGTAAATAAATAATCCATAAAGGATCCTCCATCCTCCACAGCCAGCATGGGACATACTCCAGAAACATCAATATTTAAAGGAAACATTATCCCAAATGTATTCCTGTAGCTGCAAGCTGACAGAGGAGCTTTCCTGGACAAGGTTTGACTTTAAGTTGCCTCCAGTTTTTTTTCCCCCTTTCCTGAAAGCTTTGCCTTTGCAGAAAGTAAAATGCCTTTGTAACACAAAAAGATCAGTGCCAAGGTGGCAAACAGCCCAAAATTAGCATTGTTTGAGTGCACCTAAATCAGGCATTTCCAATAGAACAGATTAAGGGATAATTACAAAACCCACCAAGGTGCTACTTGAAATCAGAGAATCCCAGAATGGTCTGGGTTGAAGGAACCTTAAAGCTCATCCATTTCCACCCTCTGCCATGGGCAGGGACAACTTCCACTATCCCAGGGTGCTCCAATCCCATCCAACCTGGCCCTGGACACTTCCAGGGATGGAAATCCCAAATCAAACACCTTGGATCAGCCCCCTGACTACTGTCACTGCCACACTTGCACACCACAGGAAGGGTAAAACCTCATTTTTCTACCTCCTCTTTTATTTTCTAGGATAAAGAGTAAAATTACCAGCTGAGAATTTCTAAACTGACTGAAAACTTCCTTTGCAAAGATAAATAAAAGCTCTGTACTATGGCCATAGGCAGCTGGCTACCTACTGAAGTCAGTTTGTGCTCCATGAGAGAAAAAAAATACAGTAATTCCTGGAAAATCCCATTAGGAATCATTTCTCAGAACAATCCCATCTTGTAATCTTGTTGCTGGCCTGGATGAAAACAAACAGGAGTCCACAGCCCCGTCCACTTATCTGGTATCAGTTATTCCTCTCCAATCTGTTGTTTGCAACAAGTGTTTATTGACAGAGAACAATAGTGGCTGCTGAGTGAACTGGGAGAGCTGAGCACATGTCTGCAGTCCAACTCGAGTCATTCCTGCAGGAAAAGGTGTGGAACACCTTCCAGCCCCTTCCCTCTGCCTCAGGGCAAGCCAGGGATGGGGCAGCACAGAAAGGAATTGCCTTAGCAAGAGGGAATTAAGGAGTATTGTAAAGCAGGATCACAGAATGGCTTAGCTTGGAAGGGATAATAAATAAAGATCATCCAGTGCCACCCCAGCCATGGCAGGGACACCTTCCCCTGTCCCAGCTGCTCCAGCCCCAATGTCCAGCCTGGCCTTGGGCACTGCCAGGGATCCAGGGGCAGCCCCAGCTGCTCTGGGCACCTGTGCCAGGCCCTGCCCACCCTCCCAGCCAGGAATTCCTTCCCAATGTCCCATCTAAATCTGTTCTCTGCCATTTTAAAGCCATCTCCCCTTGTCCTGTCACTCCATCCCTTGTAGAGAGTCTCTCTCCATCTTTCTTGTTGGTTCTTTCAGGTACTCTAAGTCCACAATGAGGTCACCCCAAAGCTTCTCCTCTCCAGGCTCAACCATCCCAATTCCTCAGAGCAGAGGGATGTAACAAATAAAACCCTGGGTTTATTTATTTATTTTATAACAAATAAAACATCTGGGTGTCCATGGGATATGGTGGCTCTAGGGAATTGAACATGCATGTGCTCACTCCAGTTAACTGATCAATGCAGCAGCCAATTTTCCATGGACATTTTACATTTTTACTCCGTGGCTTGGGATGTGTCAGAGCACGACCCTGCTGTCACTAACAGCAGTCACCTCTCCTGCCAGGCAGCTCCAAACCTCCCAGCACAGCAGCACTAAAATCACCAAGATACATCTTTTTCAATTTCCTTAAAGTGTTTCCTTCCCTGCTCTAAGGCACAAATATTCCCAAGATCATCACCTTAAACAAGAGCCCCCACGCACCACCACAGCTGCCCACAGCCTGGACTGGAACTGCAGAGCTCCACAAAAGCCTTAAATCTGTCCTGAAGCACCACAATCCTCCCTGAAGCAGCAGAAGAGAAGCAGCAGTGCTGGGCTGTAAGATTCCTGTGCTTTCACCGCCTTTCCTCTCAACAAATTCTTATCCCACCCTGCTCAAAGAGCAGAACTCAGCTGCAAAACTTTTGAACCATGATCACAGTATCACCTCTTAGTCTTCCATCTCCTTAAAGCCATCCCTAATAATAAAATATGTATTTCTATGTACCTGGTTTGAAGGTAATTCCATAGACCCCTTTGGAAAAGCTATCCCAGTCTGAGAGAGCACAGAAACACCCTGACAATGAAGTGTGGCCAATGTCCCCATCTAAAATTAGGTTTGTTGCTATTTGCCAAGTCATGACACACAACAAAGGCTCACCAGCAACAAACAAAAATACTGGAACTCACTGAATTTGGAAAAGACCTCCAAGACCATCAAATCCAAGTTCAATTCCCACCTTGTCCCCAGCCCAGAGCACTGAGTGCCACATCCAGTCCTTCCCTGAACACCTTCAGGAATGGGGACTCAACTCTGTAACTGGGAAGTTCTCCTTTTACATCTGACCATCCAAGGGCACATGGCACTAATTTTCTATTCCACCATTTATTCAATTAAAAAAAAAAGGATTAAACTACCACAGTAGTGGTCTGATCACTCCATATGAACACAGACCTTTGAAGACAAAGGCATTTTAAATACAGTATTTGCAGGAACCACAGTAGCACCAGTTTTACCTCTCACTGCAGTCCTCAGCCCAAAGGAAAAGGGGCAAAGAACAGCAGAATTTATGATTTGGAAGCTATCACAGCCATTGTGAACTATCTCAGAGGTGCTGGTCAGGCTCCCAGACTTCCCAGAGCAGCTCTTTACATCCCTTTTCCCCAGCAGAAAGGAAAGCACCAAAATTACAAATTTCACATCACATTCAAAGCAGGGAACGTGCGATGGAACAGCCACACTCCGCTGCCACTTTGTGACACCAAGAGGACAAGAACAGCTCTCAGGACCCTCTGGAAGCCTCAGATGTCCCCGTGGAGGAAGCCACACACCCAAGTGCTCCCCTCCACACAACCACACTCCTCCCCACCAGCACAGGGCGAGGGATGAAAGGTGGGATTGAGACGAAGAAGGATCCACAGCACTGGGAGCAGGGAAAAGCTCCTCCAGTGAAGCTGATCATTTCCCTGTTTCGCTCAGCTCCCCATATGTTAATCCAATATCCGGATTATCCCATTAGATCCACACCCATTCCTCCTGCAGCCTCCCGCACGCTGAACTCTCTCAGGAAGCGGAGCTGAGTCACTCTCTCAACTGCCTGCTGAGATAATGCCTCTGCACAGAGGCTCGGGGCAGCAAATTCACTTTACAGGCATGCAGGGCATCCAGCAGCATCCCCAAATCCCACTGGGCCATGGAGGGAGTGCTCCTTAACACACCTGTGTCCTACCAGCTGTCCCTACAGCCTTTTGGCATAATTTGTTCCGCCTGCCTTACAGCCAGCAAATCTTCAGGTCTTGAGGTGTTAAGAAAGCTCTTGTTGTGCACAGGGATGTACCAGAGGAAGGGGTAAAGGGATATAAATGTATTATATAAGCATATGTGTGAATTTTATATCCACACAACTCTGTAAATAGATATATGTCCATTTCTGAGCTCCCACCGCTGTGACATAACACAACCACAATTACACACCTTCCCCGTATTTCTGCTTTGGGGAAGCCTGCACACAGAATCCCAGAATATTTGGGGTTGGAAGGTATCTCTGGAGATCATCCAGTGCATCCCACCTGTCACCTGGAGCAGGAGACACAGGAACACATCCAGGTGGGTTGTGATGAGACCCTCCCTGGGCAGCTGTTCCAGGGCTCTGCCACCTTCATGGAAAGAAGCTCTTCCTCATGTGGAGGTGGAACTTCTCCTGGTTTAGCTCATGGCCATTGCTCCTCACCCTGTCACTGAGCACCACTGGAATGAGTCTGGCACCATCCTTTTGGAGATATTTGCATTGATGAGACACACTAAGCACTGCACATTATGTTTCACCAAGTCCCATCAGCATTCCTATCAGGGATTTTCTCCCTGTCAGACAACACTGAGTCAACATCAGCCCCCAGGACTGGTCATGGCAAATAGGAAGAAAAATACTCTCAAGCCTGAATTTTCAGGTTAACAGTGTCATCTCCAATTCTGCTTGGGACCACACAACTGTTGCACCAATTCTGTACAACCTCCAGCTTTCACAAGCAGCAAAAAATAAAACATCAGAAGACTCACAGTGCCCTTTCTTAACAACATAAAGGTCCATCAAATACACAGAAACAAACTAGATATTCATTTTCTTTAGGACACCAAAAAGAAACCATCCCTCCCAAAGCAGCCTATAACTGAATGGCACAGGCCAGTGAATGTTCAACTAGCTCTAAATTTGATTTATCTCCTTGCAACACTTCATCCACTTCCAACCCTCACATCCCTGTCATTCAGCAGAGAAATCCCCCACTTTGGCAAGGATCTCAGCCTCCTAGCAAGAAAAAGAAAACAAACAATCATAGAAATACAAACCTATTAAAAGACCATTACAAACTTCTCTGCAGAGCAGTGGACACAAAAAAACACCAACATCATCCTGTGCTTTTTCAAACTGGGAGGGGTTTTTTATTCTTAAATTAAATTTAAATCCAGTTTTCTTACTACACATGCAATTCCCCACACCGGCCACAGAAATACACTTGAACTATCTTGTAAAACAATCAGTCTATTTCACACGGGGTTTTTTCTCCCATGTCATTTTCAAATCAATTTAAAGACATTCCTGGAAAGCCGGGCCCCAGTCAAGCCCAGCACAGCAGCAGACACAGAGTTCCTGCAAAAGAGGAACTTGCTTTCGAGGGTCACTGGGTTGTAACATCAGCTTATGGTACGTGACAATTGTGTCATTCCAAAATAGCCATCCCACACCACCAGGCAGATAATTTGGAAACTTAACGAGCGACTGCCATCAGTGGCATTTCTGCTTCCCTATGTTTGTCCTGCATCCTCAGCACTGGAATTATCCACAGATCCCACACGATGTAACCGGGATTTTCTAACAATTTTTAAAAGTCAAGCTCTGGTTTTCTAGGGACACGCACACAGAATTTAAAATTAATTCCTACAACTGGCTTGGGTTTTACTCAGCCCCAGAAACTCCCTTCTTTCTGCTCGCTTTATGAGGTTTAGCTGTGGGTTTCTACAAAAAGTTGTTCTTCACAATCAATCCAGCCCAAGAACCGTGGTGGGCATTGAACTTCACGTTTCCAGTGTGAATAGTCAGATTTATTCTTTCCTTTCCCCCAGACAAACACTCCTTCGTGTCAGTAAAGTTTTCTGTGCCGCAACCCCGAAATGAAACCTTTTGCAGCAAACCCAACATCTTTAAACTCTTGAGCGGCCCTCTCGGCACAGCCCTGCCCAAACCTCAGCGGGGTTTGGTCCTGCTCGGTCCCAGCGCGGATGTTGGAGGCACCAGCTGGGAACAATCCCCCTCTGTTCGAGAGGGACGGAAGGAGCGCAGGAGGAAATGGATCCCGGCGAGCGGGGAAAGCCTCATCTGTATGAGCATCGCAGTCCCCGCAGAGGCGAGAGCCTTGCTCCCGACACATCTCGGAGGGACAGCACTCGGGCCACGGCTCCTAAAGGAGCCAGCCTGGAAGCGCATCCCGCTCCGCCAAGGGGAGAAAGAGCCCGACGTGCCAAGAGCTTGGAGCTTCTTGGTGCGCGCAGCGCTCGGGGAGCGACAGG
This sequence comes from Parus major, assembly GCF_001522545.3. Classification (NCBI taxonomy): domain Eukaryota; kingdom Metazoa; phylum Chordata; class Aves; order Passeriformes; family Paridae; genus Parus; species Parus major. The sequence goes on along the minus strand of NC_031775.1, from coordinate 31,744,999 downwards.
AACGCAGCGAAGGGAGAAAGGCAACTTCTCCCAGCGGGACACAGCGCTCCCAGACAACTCCTCAACTTCCTGGGAGCCACGAGGAGCCGGGCGGGGGAGGCAGGAACCGGAGGGGACCGGGGAGCACCGCGCTCCATCCCGGCCGCGGAGTGGAGCGGGGAGCGGGCAGGAACGGGGAGGCCGCGGCCGGGGGGGGGCCCTGAGCGCAACAGGCGGGAGCGGGGCGGGCGCGTCCTCACCTACGCCGTACTTCTCCTCCCTTTTGGTGGGCACCCAGCGGGTCATGGCGCCGGGAGCCGCCGGGATGCCAGAGCCCCGCTCCCTACGCCGCCATTTTCCGACCGCGGGACGGGAAAAGTTTCTCCCGACGGTGGAGTCATGTGGTGCGGGCGGAGCCAGCCCGGCCGGCCCGGCCCGCCGCCCCTCAGCGTCCCCTCCCCCTTCCCCAACTGCCCCACGCCGACCCCCGGCTCGCTCCCAGGCGGAGCGGCGGCCCCCGCCTCGGTCCGAAACTTTCAGAGATAAATCCCGGGAAAGTTTAGNGCGGCCCGGGCCGGCCCCCGGCCCCAGGCCCGGCTCCTCACAAAGGCAGCGCCTTCCCTGTCCCGGGGTTCGTTCCTGCTGCCTCCCCCCTTGGCCCGGGGGTGTCCCAGGGACACCCGGCTGTGTCACGCCTGCCTCCCCGGTTGTGTCCCAGGTTGTGCTCTGCCGGGAAGTTTCTGGCTGCGTCCTCCCCGGAGATGTGGCTTTGAAACAAAGTTGGTTTTTTTTAGCAATGTTTAATTGTTGGAGCGAGATGCGCGTTTGGAGGCTGCGGTGCGGGATGGGCAAGCACGGGAAGTGGGTGGAGGAATATTGCGGGGTTAAACAAGGCCAAGGGCGGGGGCTGGAGCTGGATCGGGAAAAGCCCCGGTACCGACCCGGGCTGGGGATGAGCTGATGGAGCAGCCCTGGGAGAAGGGCTCGGGGGTCTGCTGGTCATAGCTGGACATGCCCCGGCCGGGTGGAAATAAAACCTCCAGTCCTGGACTAATCCTGCACCATGGGCAGTGCGGAACGGGGGATTTCTGTTTTTCTGCCCCGCTCAGGTGAGGCCGCCCCTGCCCAGCTGCCTCCAGCGCTGGGATCCGACGTGAGGAGCTGCTGGAGCGAGCCCAGAGGAGGCCGTGGATACATCCCGAGGGCTGGAGCCCCTCTGGAGCCAGGCTGGGACACCTGGGGGGGCTCACCTGGAGAGGAGAAGCTCCAGGGACACCTCAGAGCCCCTTCCAGGGCCTGAAGGGGCTCCAGGAGAGCTGGAGAGGGACTGGGGACAAGGGATGGAGGGACAGGACCCAGGGAATGGCTCCCAGTGCCAGAGGGCAGGGCTGGGTGGGATTTTGGGAAGGAATTCCTGGCTGTGAGGCCCTGGATCCCTGGAAATGTCCAAGACTAGGCTGCACAGGGCTTAGAGTATAAAGATTATAAACTTTCTGATTTCTAGGTCTAAGTCCAAAATCTTGTCCAAATCTACTATGTCCTGGCTAATTAAGTTTGGAATAAATTATTACAAAAGAACGAGCGAGGGAAATTAACTTCCTATCTCTAATCCCTGTACTCTTGGAGACATCCAGGACCATGATTTAAAAAAAAAGAAATAAAACTTAAAGCCTTTAGGAAGCAGAAAATAAAATGTGTAAAAGTCAAGAAACAGCAGAGGAATAAAAAGAATAAAGAGAAGTGAAATGACTGACTGGCTGTCATTTGGTAGGATTAGTCCTCTGCCAAAGGGGAAGCCCTGTAGCACAAATTTAAGGATTAAAATAGATCCAGGGTTGAATCTTTTTTCTCCATATTTTCTTGTGTTGTGTGGATGGCAAAGAATCAGTTTCTGCAACAGCATTTTTGCTGTCAGGTTTTGAGATCAAATACTCAGACCTGAGTGAGTTTGTTCTTTGGCTGTACCTTCCCTTTGCCCACCCTTGGGATGAGTTTCCCAGGACATCACCAACATGTTCAAACTAATCTAGGTTTTATTGTAGCTGTCCTGCAGAATCCCAAGGGCTTGTGATGGAGCCAGCTCCCTCACCTTTGTTCATTCTGCCCAGGAGTGAGGACATCAAAAGGTTTTCAAAGTCATGGCTTGTCCTGTTATCCTGCACTAATGGATCAACGATCCAGAGCCTTCCCAAAGACATCTTACAGGGGAGCTCTTTGATTTCACACCTTTATTTTCGTAAGAGAAATCAAAGTGAATCGACTGAAATACTGCAAGTGCTCGCTCTGTGCCTGTAGTCACCTTTGCTTTTCCACAGCAGGGAAAGTGAAAAGCAATAATATTTATTTCCAGCTATGAATATTACACCTTTTTGTACAACTGCTTTAGTGGTGCTCCTAAATATATGCAGCAAAACTGCCAGGGCTGCTCAGGCCTCAGGTGCTTTGGGGGTTTTTGAGGCTATTACTGGAACAATCTGTAAATCTGGAAGCTGATTGACTTCTCATTTACATCACTGATAACCAGGAATCACTTCCTTGGAACCGTGGTGGCAGGAGACACAAAGCAGGATGCTGATGTTAATTTAAACCTGTAATTAGTTAATAAATGAGTTGTTGCTGCATTCTGGCATTTTTGGGCCTCAAGGTTCAAAGTTGAAATGTGCTTGTTTCTGTTTTGAGAGAGGCCAAGGGAGCACTGCTGTTTCCTCCCTTCATGAGAAATGTGCTGCTGCCAAGCTTTCTCCAGGTGTTAACCAAGAGTTAAATTAAATTCTCCCCAAAATTGGCACTCCTTAGTCCCAGCTTACCTCTATATCTGCACTAAATGGGAATTATATGGACACCAAAGATCAAGTACAAGCCTAAGGCAGGAAGCACCAGGCTCAATAAAATGAAAGTTAAAGAATTACTTATAACTTCTACATATTAAATCCATTCAATAGCACCATTTATGTTGATGTCAGTGAAAAAGAAGAGGTTTGTCCTGTTGTCTGATCATGATCTGTAACAAATATAACACAGCTGATCCCGTGAGCACCATAAAGCCTCATTGCTACTGATGAGGGTCTATATTCATTTTACTGCTTTCCACATTCTCATTTTAATGAAAATGTGTTACAAGCAGAGCTAATGCTATTAAAATTTTGATAGCCAGTAAAAAATGCTTCTAATTCACAATGCATAAATATCCCAATGCTGGGGTTTTACAGCTAGAAAAAAAATGGTAATTTTTGGACTGTGACATGGAGAAAATAAAAGATTTTTATTTTTTCTCCGGCAAACGTAATATAAACTGTCCTGAAAAAAGCATTTTTCATTAAACTGTAAAATGTTCAAGCTGACATATTTTACATGCTTAGGCATAATATATTTCTTCACACTGTGCATGTGTGTTTTTCATTTATTAAGAGGAAAGTGAAAAATGTTTCCACAAAACCTAAAAGTTTTATCACATCCTTATGTCAACTCTTGGGGTTCTCATCTGATTTTTTTAATTCATCACACAGAATTGGAGACAGTTCTCTTGGAGCAAAGGAACATTCTTTTTCATTTCTTAGTTCCACGAAATCCAAATGCAGTGTTTGGCCATGAGTGATGTTTGGAATTCTTGTCACAGCATCTTTCAAAAGGATGAATGGAAACAGAGCTGCTGCCCTGCTTGAGACAGATTTGCAATAAAAAAGAGATATTCCATAAATGCACAGATATGCTCCAGATTTGTTTCATGGTTATTGCAGATGACTACACCAGGGGAATGTTTGTTCCATCTCAGTTAAATATCGCAGGTTTTTGTAGTAATTTCATTCCATTGACAAGCCTTGTAGGTAAATTCAGCATTTTCACACAAAACACATAAGTGGTTCTTGTACACCCACAGTGCAGATTCTTCTTGGAAGTATTCCTCCCAGGAGGAGATGGGTGGACTTACAAAAAAATAATGTAATCACTTTTTGGCTTTTCTGTTTGCACTTAAGATATTCTGTTGGAAATGTTATGTCTTCCATTCCAGCTGCTGATCATCTATTTTTGCTGTAATTTCCATGAGGGGTGAATGACCTCTGTGTCTGTGACTGGCTGCATGTTCCATGTTTGGGTGTACACAAAATAAGAGGTTTTTACACCTGGTGGGAAGAGGCTTTTAATAATTGCTCTGGTTTACAATGTATTGCAATGAATCAGAATGGATATAAAATTAAATTTATGAGTTTGTGTTACAGAAATGACTTCAGCCTTGGCTTTGCAGATACCTGTTAAATGTCTGATTAACCTGGGGGTCTCTTGCAGTTGAAAGTGGACCACTTTCAGGAAGAATTAAGAAGCCAAAACTTCATTTCCTTTGACATTCCCATTGTCTCCTGTCAGCCAAGGTGTGGCATTTACAAACCTGCACCGAGTTTGACAAGAGCTGCAGGGAAGTTCTGTGTTTGTGAAGGCTGCTCAGTAATCTTTCCTCTTCCTCTCACTTTCGTAGAAGCATTTTGGATATCTCTGGATGTGTCTTGGGCTTTTCTTCCAGCAGGGTGACACCTGGGATGCCCCTGCAGGGCTTCATTTGCCAGCAGAAGTGTTCAAAGGCAACATTTGAGTTTATTTAACTCCTGGGATGAACACTGCAGTCGTTGCACTGGTTTAGAGTCTTTGAGAAGGGTTAAAAAGAGCATCTCTCCCTCCATCCTGCTGGCTCCATCAGCAGTTTCTGCCTTCTTGCATTTGAATTTTTATATTCAGAGATTATGGGGCTATTAGGGATTTAGAGGGTGATTAATTATTTCTTTCAGAGAGAAGTCCAGAAAGGAGCTGAAGATACTAACTTATTAAGTAATATTATTTTATTAAACTGTTTATCTTTCAGCCTAAAGCATGGGGCTTGGCTGTATATCAAGAAAGGGATTGTGTTCTAAATTATGTTCTTTCAGACTTGCTGAAAGTGATAGAACAAACAAGAAATCTTCAGAGGGGTTGGATGTTTACATGGAAATGTGTGACCATCTCCCAGGTACTCTTTACAAATGCACAGGGCTTCCCAAAGTGCTGTGTTGTTGGAAGGATGGGATTATTATGGATCCAGCTTAGTTTATACCCTGCTATTTCATCCTGTGCTCTGTAATAAAAACTGCTTTACAATTCCACAATAAATGGAGGCAGCTTCATGTCTACAAAAGGGGGAAATCTGATTTCTGACCATGCCAGAGTGTGAAGTTTTACATTCTTCAGGGGGAAAGTGCAGTGAGATTTTGTGATGGGTCAGGGCTATCTCTGTGTGCTCTGAATAAACACCATTTACATGAAGAGCAGATTTTTTGTCAAAAACAATCTCAGGCATCACCTTAAGGATATTTTTTGTGATGTCTTGGACATTGGCTCATGAGCTCTTTCCCCACAGGGTTTTTTTTACCCCTCACCCTTCTCAGAGTCTTCATTCCTGCAGGACTGAGGCAGCTGAAATCTTCTTGGTCATTGCAGGTTCCACCAACTCTCTGCAGCCAGAAATTTCATCAAATGGAAGCTTTTTTTATTCCCAGCTAAAGTACTTTCTAACAGGTGGAAGATCCCCTCACTCATGTGAGTGTTAACTCCAGAAACACACACAAGTTAATTTTTTAGCAGCTCCTTGCACAAACTGGGCTTTAATTCTTATAAACAGCAACAGACTCAGAGATATCTTGGAAAATTTTACAGTCAAGCCCAAAGCAGCTGAGGGAAAGGGTTGTACAAAGTAATATAAAATAAAAATCAACTTAGACTTCACTGTTGTGGGAAGCTCCTCTTTGCAACACAATAACCAACAGTACGAGGGTTTATGTGGTTGTGGGGTTTTTTCATTGGTGTTTACTGGTATATTTTTCATATATTTGATATCTACACTCAAAATGAGATTATTAACTCAGTTTACAAAACTTTCTGACAAATTTGAATAAAACTGGTGAAACAAAAATCTGGATGTAACAAGTCAGGGATGAATCATTCCCAGAAAGTCAATAAAGTTTAACTATATCAACTCCAGCAGATCTGTGATTTTAAATCTGTGTTCAAGCTCACAGGAAAAGTGAAGAGCATTTTCCAAAGATGTTTTCTGGGACTATATTCTGGTAAAGCTGTTACTTATTAGAATAATGATTACACAGAAGAGCGCAGGCTGGAGTTGCAAACATCCATTATTTCTGGTAATAAGGCTCAGCACTCATGTTGCACTTAACATTTTGAAAGCACTGAACAAATATTAACTCTCTCTCGTGATCCAGGGAGCTTTCAGGATCTCCATTTGCGAGGGGGAGGCAGCTGAGCTAGGACCAGCTTTTTAAAATGTGACAGGCATTCAGAAAAAATTGAGAAACTCAGAATGCCAGGCCACTTCTGTCACCTCCTGATGATGTGATTTTCCTGAGGCCAAAAGTGACACATTAGCTGGGGCAGGGTTAGATTGGATGATTTCCTTGGCCTGCAGACAATGTTCCCTCTCATCCTTTGATGAACGATATGAGATGACAATGAGAAATGACAGAGAGGGAACATGATGTACTAGCACCTGTTAGAAGGTTTGAAAAACTGGTTACTGGAATATGGAGTGTTTGAAGCAACGAGGAAAATGAGTTTGTGGGAACAAAGAACCGGGTGGGATTCACAGAAATCACCTCCACGTATAAAACGTTAATTTCTAAAGGGAAAAAAAAAATATCCCATCTACTCTCTACCCAAATTTTATTCATCTAAGTCCTTGGAAGCCAAGGTTAGGAAGGGATGAGGGGATGCCCAGGAGGCTGAGTGTAGTGCAAGAAGCTGACATCGCTTTTGATCAACGGATTGATCCGAAGCAGTCGGCAAACCCTGCTCAGGGAATTGTGCAGCGCTGACAGGGTCTGGGGGCAAGTGGTACCATTATCTCTCCCTGGCTGCTCTCCAAACCTGGATTTCTAAATGGATTTCTCACTGCAAGCTCTGCTCAGCCTTCCTACCGAGCAGGGTTGGTTTCCAGAGGAATCTTTTAAAAGACTTTATCAGCCGTGCCTTAGGACAAAGCCTTTGCTCTCCTCTGCCTCTGGATGGAGACTTCAGTTCAGCCACTCTCAGGGAGATGATGGGGTGGAAACTCCACACCTTCCAGCTGGGTGGCCATGGCAGGTCCAGTTCCTTTTGGAAAATCCCAAATAATTTTGTTTAACCTTGTAGCTCACGAGTGACTGATGTAGCTCAAACTGGCTTCTCCAGAGTGAGGTGTGATCTTCACCTGGGGACAAAGAGCAGGCCAGGAACTCAGCCACTTGTCTGATCTGGAAATCCTTCCCTGGCAGGGTGGGCAGGCCCTGGCACAGGTGCCCAGAGCAGCTGGGGCTGCCCCTGGATCCCTGGCAGTGCCCAAGGCCAGGCTGGACATTGGGGCTGGAGCAGCTGGGACAGGGGAAGGTGTCCCTGCCCATGGTAGCAGATGGAACTGGCTGAGCTTTAATCTCCTTCCAACCCAAACCATTCTATGTTTCCATGAAACCAGGTAAATTTTTCTTCCCCTTGTGAAAGATCCAGGATTCCTGGAAAGTGAAGACAGGTATTTGCTGTTGCTTTGCACGAGGCTCACGTGGAGCACGGAGCTGTTTGGAGTCAGCTGCCAAACACCAAACAGCGCCTCGTTCCTCCTTGGAAAAAGGACAGGAGCTGATCTAATGCTCAGTGCCTTCCTTTTGTCTGGCTTAGGAAAACAACTCAAAATTCTCTCCTGTCATGTTGGAAAAATGTCACATTTTTATTTCCAGCAGGCTCCTGCACTGAGATGAGTCAAACCCAATAAAGCTGATATCTGTATTCCTGAGCTCTGCCCAAACTTCAACTTACAAACTATTTATGTGGAGTTGTTTGGAAATGGAAAGTTGTGAGTGCTGTTCTGATTCTGTAATCAAAAGTTGTTTGTGTCAGCCACAGGAGCTACTCACCAATGTGTGTTGACAGTGGTTGAAATGGAAATACAGAAGCCCTTGTCTGAAAATGAGAAAATCTTCCTCCTCATCAGAAGCCTCCACCTGAAAAACAATGATTTACTTGTTTGACAGAGAGAGAGACACTGATAAAATAAACCGTGTTCCAGGCCATTTTCAATGTTCATCATCTATCTGTCTATGAATATGTGCTTTTATCTCTAAAATACACGTATTTCTGCAATAACAGTATTAATATTCTGGACGAGAATCCAATTTTATCTTTAAGCAGCATTTGCCAGGGATTGTTAAATCATATAATGGAAGCTTTGTCTAGACACATTTCTCAGTGGCCAACTTAATTTTTTTTTTTACTTTGATTGTTTTTAATGTATTTCTCGGAAGAAAAGGTCCTAATAAATTTGTTTACAACCTTTTCTAGAAGCTATGTCAGTTTTATAATGTTCAACTCTGGCAATAATTTTTCTGAGCCAAACCCCCTATTCCTGGAGTCTGAATGTTCTCTGGGAGAGCCCTCAGCTGAAAGTTCCCTCAGATTGTTATTAAAAAAGTTATTAGGTTTTTCGAGAAAAGTGAAACATTATCAAGTGTATTACTTGGAAAGGAGCAAAGCTTTCTTTCAGTGACTGCAGGATGTTTCCATGGGATGATTTTTACTACAAGTTATGAACAGAAATTCCCTGGGTGTATTTCACAGTGGAAAATCCAAATTATGGCCATTATCAAACCCGGGACAGCCTCACACCCAGGCAGGGACCAGGACATGGCTTTAAAGTCTCAGCAGTGGTTGTTGGAACAATATTTTTGTGCAGTTTTTATAAAGCTGCTGCTTTGTCCTCTCGCCCCTGGCCTTGGTCCAAGCTCCCTGAAATCAATGGAAAGGCTCACGTTGGTTCTGGGGGGATTTAGCTCTGGCCCAGCTGAGCAGGTTTCAGCTTTTTAGACCTTTCAATCACGAGCGAGCCTCACAAAATGTTACTGCTTTCCACAGGGCTGCAGGTGCTCTTCCTGGGGCTCATAATGTCACGTTTTCCTTTGTTTCTCAATGCTCTTTATTAATGAAGTATTATTTTATTCCACTTGCCAGGTGTGCACCTCAATCACCTCAAAACGATTTTAGAAAAAAATGCCAGGAAGGTTTTAAAAAGCTTCATGAAGCTTGATTTTCACCCAAGGCCATGAGGTCATTTAGGACCTCTTTCCTTGGCTTGGGTTTTTGGGGGGTTTTAAGTTAACTTTTGAATCTTCCCCTGCAGCATTATCCTGTTTTTAATTTAATTCTGTGTAAATTCAGTCTGTTGTCTGAGGACTTCTGCATCAGTCAGAGAAGGAGAAGTGAAACTCATTAATTGGGTGAATAAAGCAGAAGGATTCCTTCCAGGATTTGGAGCTTCCTGCCTCCCACAGCTTTGGGGGATGTTGAGAGCTGTCCCCACACAGCAGGGAGAGGGGACACGAGGAGCTCCTCGGAGGTTCCCAAACCTGCCAAGGCATTTAGAGGGAAAATGTCACTTTGCAAGGCTCCAGTCATCCCAGTGTTCCCTGCCGGTGGTTGCTGGGGAAGGCAGCAGCTCCAGGAGGGTTCTTGGATTGCTCTCACCCTCTGGGTCCATCTGCTGGGACATCTCCAAGGACATTCCATGGATGACATCACCTCTGCTTACAGGAGGGAGTGTGGTTTCCATAGCCACACTTCCATCCCCTCCATGTCCCTGCCTGTGCTGCCACCTTAAACACAAAGGATTCACTTTCCAATTTAGAGAGGTCTGAGCTTGTGCATCTCAAAGCTGTCACACTTTGATTGTTCTTTCAATGCTTTAAAAACTCAACTTTCAGCTCGACTGCGGTGCGAGAAATATTTCTTCCTTGAACCCTCTGCATTTATACAGCCCTCTGTCTTTAGATTAGACAAGCAGATACAAGAATTGTCTTGTAAAATTGTAGTTTCCCTTTAATAAGCCACTCTGACAGGCAATTATTCATGCAGTCTGCTCAGTGCTAAATGTTTTTTCATGCTGTGCACCCCTGTCTCTTGATTGCAGGAATGCACTCCTGTGAATTATAATTATGAGTAAATATGAACTGGTGTGCAGGAAATTATTTACTGGGCCTTCCATTGCTACATGCTATTGATTCTCCTCCCTGAACAAATAACATGTATTTTTTTCATTCTGTGGAGTTTTAAGTATTTACTGCAAGTCATTTTGACAGAAGTTGGTGAAACTCTGCATAAAGAATCTCTTTGGTGACAAATTGTTTGCTAATGTTTAAATTTCAGGACAAAAATGGCAAGAAGGTGTTAAGGTTTGGTGCTGGAATATTAAATATTATGCAGACATAATCATGTGGATCCAATTCACCTTGATAATTAACCCATTTTCAGATACTTTCAGACAAACCACAGGCTTGTCACCCTTAATAAACCAGATATTCCCTCATGATTAAAAAAATAAGAAGTCTGATTTCACTCTTCTTAGGTCTGTGTATGTTTGGGACATAGAGTAAAAATCTAAACTATATAAAAACTATGTAATAATAACAACCCTTTTTGCTCTTTGGCTTCAAATATCAGCTGTGTGATAGAAATGCAGCAGGAAAGCCCAAAAATAGACAGAACATCGTGAGCCTTTCAGGATCTAAAGTTTTCTTCCTCTCCAGGCAAATCCTGTTGACTGAGATGTGAATCCTCAGAGAAAACAGTGGAGGTTCTGTGAGGTTCAGAGTTGTATTTAATTTTAGAAATAGTATCACTTACGCGGGTGTGTAAAGAACAAATCGTGTCAAGCAAAGATGATTCCTTTTTTAATTAAATCCTAAATTAGTGGGAGAAGGCGAGGCAGTGCATGAAAGCATCTAGAATTTACCAAAGCGTGTCTCAAAATTGTGTTTGACAAATGAATCCAAGTGGATTACACAGAAATGCAATTATGAACCCAAGTAATTGGCTAAAGAATGTTGTGAGGAGTAATGATGGGCAGGGGAGCACAGTCCCACACAGGACACCAGTGGGATTTCACTGCACCCCAAGGAAGGAGGTTTGTGGTGATAATGTTGCAGAAGCAATTTAATTTGCTTTGTGGGGTTGGTTACCTGGCAGAGCTGAGGATTTGGGGAGTTAGAGGAGTGTTCTTCCCTTTGTTCCTGTCTGGCTGAAGGTGTGGTGGGCGGCAGAAATGCGCGGCGTGCCTCTGATCACAAACACATCCGCAGCTTTCCCGAGTCACAACCATTTCTCTGCCTCACAGAGAAACATTTACAGACAGATTTCATCTCCCAACATCACCTCCTGTGCAAGGCTGTCACCTTTTGGGGCTGTTTCCCCACAGCTCACCTGTGGAAACACAAATTAAACTGTTCCATGTGCCCGTGGCAGGGCAGCAGCACCCCACAGATTTTCTGAGGGGTTTTCTGAGCAGGCATATCCCTGCTGACTGAATACTGGGAGTTACAGAATCATTTAGGATGGAAAAGAGCTCTGAGGTCATGGAGTCCAACCATTAACCCAGCCCTGCCAAGGCCACCACTGACCCATGGCCCTCCTCATGAGGAGAAGGAAATTTCCTTGCTAAAAGGACAAATAAATTTAAGTCCCTGTGTGAGCTGAGCACGAATCCCAGTAAAACACGAGCTCAGATCACGCATCAAGGAAGCAACAGGCTGGGGTGAGAGGAATAATTGGCCCACTTCCCAAATTCACCTTCAGTGTTTAGTTAAAGCCCTGAAAAGGGAGGGCAAATTGCTGCAATTTGGGGTTGTGTCCCTGTTTTCCCTTTATCCTGCTTTGCTTTCCACAGGTGCAGAGGTGGTGGGTTTGGCTCTGTGAATGCAGCATGTTTAGATGAGCCAGGTGGGATGTAAAAAAGCCCAAGTCAGCTCTCTGGAATATATAAACAGATGAAATTAAAGCAGGAGCTCTTTCTGCTCAGGCATCGCAGCACAAAAAGCTGGGAATGTTTATCCAAAAGCTCCATCAGTTACAACAGGGAAAAATTAATGCTGCAGCCAATAAGGGATGGGGTGTGGATTCTACACCCTACATCCTGCTCCAAGGGCTAAATTTGGTCCTTCAGAGGGATTTTATCAAGGAATTCCTTCAGGGGAATTTGTGGCAGCACCAATCAGAGGAGGGAAAGGGCCAGCACAGTTTCTCCCCATTTCTTTCAGGACAGTTTGGCCATGGGGTAGCTCATCCACCCTAAAATAGCTCAAATGGTGAATATTTAGGCTGTGTTTTCATCCAGCCTCCCTCAGCAGTGATGGAAGGATAATACAGCTCATTTTTAAACGTGTACAGAATAGGTCACGTAGGTAGAACAAGAAAATCCCTCTTTTCCTGCCAAATAAAACCTGGACAGCTGTGCCAAAAAAACCTGACAGTTTTGTTACCCACCTCAGCTCTGGTTTATTTACAAGTTTAGAACCACTGGCACATCCTGTGTTGGTTTTTTGCTCCATTTTCTGTCCTACCTGCACATCTTTTCTGCCATTCTCCTTCTGCAGGGCAGGGAGGGACTCTGGAGCCCTTCAAGCAGGCTTGACTCCACTGATCAAACTTCAGAAATCAGCTGAAACTTCTTTTATTAAATAAAAAATATGGGTTTTTCCTCATGGGTTAATCTTTGCTGAGGAATTTTGGACCAGATGATCCTTGAGGTCCCCTCCAACCTGCTGGTTTTTTTTCCACCAGTATTAAACTGGTAGAAAGAAACCCTTCCAGCTGAGAATGTTTTCTGTATATAAAAGGAGAGCATTTAACCAGAATATCTCAATCAATCCCATGAATAGATTTCACTCCAGGAATCCAGGCTGATGGAAGAGCTTTAGGATTGGGGAGCTGATTCCCAGGAGTGTAAACCACTTCCCCCTGCCCACAGTTGAGCCTCCCTGGGCTGGGAAACTGCAGAGAGAGGCTTGAACTGACTCAGCCAGGTGGATGTTGCCATCCCTGGGATTTAAATGATTCCACTGCCTCACTATTCCATAATCAGGAGCATAAGGAGCTTTAATGTTCCTGTATTCTTCATTTTTATTTCTAGACCCAGCAGCCACCAGCACTGAGCAATGCATTGTCGCAGTTGTGAGTAATGAACCTGAAAAGTGGACACTTTGCTAATTTGCTAAAAATAAGATTTTACATCTCTATAAAAGCTCCCTCTCATCCCTTTGGATGATGAAATACAGCACTGAGATGTTCTTTTGGATCATTGTCCAGGCTGGAGAAGGCTCTGTTTCAACAGACTCCCCAAAATTCACTCTTTGATCCTATTTATGTGGTGGTCTCACAGGGAGAATGTAAAACATGAATGCTGGAGTCGTAGTCATAAAATAAAGAAAGTACAAGGGTTTAACACTGGGACTAAAAGCAGTTTCCAAGCAGTCCTTAGTGAAATTAGGTTTTAATCTGGTAAAAATGGAATGTACATTTACAAGCATCTCTTTCAATGGAGTGAAAATACTGCAAAATAAAAAGCTCTGCAGTTTATCCTGTGGGTTACTGTTTCCTTTTATGAGGATTTTGTCAATGACAGAACAAATATTGTAAGCATTTCCTGATAGTTTTTTTTTCCCCTCTCTGCTTGGGAAAATAACAAAATAAAGAAATAATTCTTTATTTTTTTCTCCCCTGTCTGTTCATTCTGATATCACTCTTCAAGCTATTTCTTTTCAGTCTTGGTGATAAATGGGGCTTTGCAGGGAGCAGCCATAAAGCTCTCACAGTTTGTTTGTTGCACATTGCTTATGTGGATTTTAAAAGAACATTTTATCATAATAAACAGCCATGGAAAATTATATATCCTGATCAGTTGTACTTACAAGTATTTGTAAAATAAATCAGAGAATTCAGGTTCGTTCAGTTCTTTTAGAGGAGTCTGTTTGCCCTGCTGTTGTGCAGAGATTTTATTTCATTTTTCTTTAGTTTTCTTTTATTCAGCTTTGTTTTTTAGACTTATTTTCCCATACAATTTGAAAACATCTCCATCCATCCATCATCCATCCCTCTCTCCCTCCAATGGCACTAAAAATGGGATTCCTAGATCTGTATCCTCCTGAATTCCAGGGCATTTTTTTTTCCTGACCTGCGAGGAAAACATTCATCCCAAACAACTCAGACTTATTTGGAGAAGCCAAACAAGACGTGTTCTATCAACATTCTTTGTAATGAAATTAATCTCCATTTTCCAATTAGGCTTCTCTTTTTTTATCAGCTCCCACACTTAATAATATCTACAATTACGAATAGAAATTTTAGTTAATAGTGTCTATTAACAACTGGCTTTATAAGAATTTATCTCCCATTTAAATATCTGTGGTCATAGTAACAGAAGTAATTGAGGACTAAATGAGTTTGCAGCCTTGAGCATTGGGTAAATTGCATTATTTCCTTTTTTGTTATTTATGCAGCACCACAAGTTCAGGTGGCCAAGCCTTTGGTGAAGGAGTTTTCCCAAATATCCAGCCTGAACCTCTCCTGGTGCAACTTGAGGCCGTTTCCCCTTGTCCTGTCCCTTGTTCCCTGGAAGTGAAGGTGAAGAAAAAAAAGGTTGGAAATAGAACAAATTCCTGAAGGTAAATCATAAATGATAAATTACATTTATTGGGACCTTCCACACCCCAAATATCCATAACCATCCATTTTAATCACCAGAATGAAGGCTGGAGCAGAGCCATAGGAATTTCCTGCCAGAGCAGAGGAAGGCAGAGCTCCAGTTCCTCTTTTTGCTGGATTTCCCCTTTTTTGGGCTGGATCTGGTCCCCACCAGCCTCTCTCTGTCTCATCCTCACTATTAAAAGTCCTAAGCACTTTCTCAATACTCTGGAGGTTTTTTTCCCCATTTTCACTTTTCTTTATCTCTGTCTCCCCATTGCTTTTTTCCTTACTCATTCCATTTCTTTTCCCCTGTTAGTGGTGAATGTAACCTACATCCATTTCCATTTTCCAGGGGCGTTCTCTCTTTTCTCCTTTTCCCCATTTATATTTTTCTCCTTGCTTTCTTTTTTTGGTAATTTCCATTTTTTCTTCTTTGTAGGAAGATTATATTAAGTGACAAGAATAATGTCAAATAAATGAGATTATGTTAATTAACAGATCTTGTCGCATTTCCATGATTCACAGGAAAAAATATTCACACTGGCTGATTTTTCAATTAAATCATTTGCTCTGTTATCTGCTCAGCATATCTTTATGAATATGCAGAACTGTAATGCAGTTAAATTGTTTCAGGGTCTTTGTTAACCTCAAAAAGCCACAAGGTGCCTGCCAGCAAAATAGGGGATTTTATTTTTATTTTTATTTTTGCCTTTTTGGGTCAAAATCACAATTCTTTGTTTTAGCCTTGATATCTTTTTCAAGGAAGTACAAGGGATTAAATGTTTGAGAAAGCATCTTGATTCTTTCAAGGATAACAGGCTCATTCTTTTCCTTTTTCAACTTACTTCATCTTAAAAAGTATTATTTTATATTTTTTTTTGCCTTTAATATTTCTCATAATATCTCTTTATCCCATGGGGGCTCTCACCACGAGCAAGTACATCCCAAAAAATGCCTCAGAAAGGATCTGTAGAGAATTAGCTGGAACTTCAAAGATATCAAAAGTATTAATTCTGAAGTGGAAGATTGTTCCTGCCCACGTCCAACAGGAACCTTTTGGGAATAAATTGGAGTTTCCTGAGCGTTCCTTTGCTATGGCAGGGAAGGAATTCAAGGTCTGGGGATGTGGTGAATGGCAAGCACCAACATCTCTGATTCCAGAGCCTCTGACAAAGCCTTGTGCAGCTGTTGCAACTTGAAAATCAAAAACTTTTTATCATCAGCTGAGAAACTGGAGTGTCATGGGCACCTTCCCAGGGGGTTTCTGTGCTGAGATTGCTCAAATTGGTTCTCTGGTGAGATTTCACTGAAAATAAGATAACAGAGCCTTGTGCCATGGAGGAGAGAGGAGATCTCTGTCCCCTGGAGGCTCCAGTGCAGGATAATTCAGGGGAGTTACAAGGAACAAATGAAATGAGCTGGTGGTTGTTTACTGATGGAAATCACCCAGGACACACATTCACCCTCTCCAGCTTCACCCTTCCAGGGCCTTCCCTTTCAAAAGCTTCTCTGTCTTTTGATTACTCTACTTGGAATCACAGGAAAATTTAAAAATAGAGAATTATAATATATAAAAATAAAGACATATTATTAAAATATTGCAGCACTGCATGTAATTCAACATGTATTACTGTTATTATTATTCCTATTGCTATTAAACATGCAAGAAATTCTTCTAGTATGACACAGTGCACTGTAATAATGATTTTTCTTTTTTATAAGGTTAATATCCTTTCAAACTTACAGCCTTTATATCTTTCTATGTGTAAAATAAGACAATTTCCTAGTGTGGAAAATATTTTTTGTAATAAAAAGTGGTATTTTATGTATTTGGTAAGTCTGATTAGAACAGGAAAAATATGAGTAACAATCTCCAGAATATTTTATTTGGGATTTTTATTGATTATGGAGTAGTTTGGGTTGGAAGAGACCTTGAAGCTCATCCCATTGCACCCCCTGCCATGGCAGGGACACCTTCCCCTGTTCCAGCTGCTCCAATCCCTGTCCAACCTCACCTTGGGCACTGCCAGGGATCCAGGGGCAGCCCCAGCTCTCTGGGCACCTGTGCCAGGGCCTGCCCACCCCAGAGCAGAAATGGTCATAAAAACAATAAGAGCAAGCATTGCAAGGAATATTCCACCCTATACTCAGGAACAGTAGTTTAGGGTTAGATCTTTGATTGTTGAATACAATTTGGGGGATAAAGCCCAAGGTCACACGTGGCTCCCGTGGAGCACAACCACAGCATTCCCCTTCTTCTTCTTCTCTGCTCCTGGCTGAAGATGCCTGTGTTCCCCAGCACCCCTGGGCAGGGCAGGGATGTCACTGTGCCCTCACTGTCCCTCTGACCAGGATCACAACTTTCCAGTTCCATCAGTCAGTTCTCCTTTTCTGCCAGGGGCAGGGGGGTCTCCCATCACAGTGACCCCTTTAACCCTCTGCTTGTTCTTCCAAAATCTCCACAGCCAAACTTCCCTGCACATTCCAGCCTTGATCTCTGGGTTGTTTTTGTTTTCTAAAAACCCAAGTGCTCAAGAAGAGGAGCACAATGTCCCCCACTTTGTGCTGAGTGGAGGGTTCAGTCTGGCAGGGAAGATGAGTCTGTGAGCCTGATCCAGCCAGCTTTGCCAAAATTCAGGTTCAACTGAGCTTCCCTCTGCCCTGGAGCTCCTCTGAGTGTCCCTGGATGTCGTGGCTGCTGCTCCTTTTTATCCCAGGCTTACTTAGTCCAGGTGACTGCTTTGACTTTGTTTCAGCTGATACTGTAATTAGTTTGAACATCTCTGCCTTTTGCTGACTCTCCTCATTTTATCAGGAATAAATGTCCCTAATCAATATCCATTAATCTGGTAGATTCATTATTCCTTAATTGCTGACAGGGCTCCTGCCCTGCTCTGTGCTCTTTATGAAATCCCAATAATGCTCCTGGAGGTGTTGTTTTCACCCCACTCCATTTCCCCTCAGGATGGATGTTTTGATGGGAACCAAAACCCAGTGACGATACTTTTGAGAGTCTTGTATTAAAAAGTACAAGTGGAATTGACATTTTGCCAGAAGTTTTTGATTTTTCTGGGAGTGCTCTTCCCTAAAATGCTCTTGAATTGGCACCCTCAAGGGTTTAAACAAAGGAGATAATTAAACAGATCCTTCAAAGCACAGACTTACTGGTGTGCAGGAAAATGGTGCTTAAGCACATTCTTTTATTTGAAAACTGTAACTTTGTGCAGAGCTCTTTTTATCTTTTCTTACCCATCTTTTATGCTGGTGCAATTATTGTGGGCTAATAACAGCTGACTCCATTTGGAATTTCAAATGAGAGATACATTCCTTGGGTTCCATCTCAGCGCTCACATCATGCTCAAGGCCAGCAGGGTCTTCTGATCCTAAAAAAAAAGCCCAAAACCCTCCTGTGGCAGGTCTGGAATGGGAATATCAGGGCTTCTTGTGATGCCACCAGGCTGTAGGGCCACTGGGAATGTGGTGGCTGTCCCTAAAGGTCACCAGTGGTGTCACACACCACACAACCCCCTCCTGCACCCCTTGGAGGGTTTAACGTAGTGAAGGGTTTAAAAATTACATCAGTTCTTCTGGAGGCTTCTTTAGGATCCCAAAACATTCCCTGGTGTCCAGCAGGAAGGAGAAGAATGAGAAAATGGGAAGGAGGAGAGAGTGATTGTGTACAAAGTAAAAATAAAGTCAGTTTGAGTAATCAGCTGTGGGAAATAAACTCTGTCAAATCCTGGCTGCCTCCTTCCAAGGTATAATTATTTACATTTTGGAACAGAATCTTTAAATTCATTGTAAATATTTATTGAGAATATCTACATAATATTGCATTTCTCTTTTGTGATATTCTGAGTTATGGAAGGAACAAATCCCCTCATCACCAGGGGAATCCGTGGGCTTTGGATTCTCAGATTTCCCTCGTTTCCCTCCCACACACTGCAGGTATGACACAGGATGATGTCACACTTTGCCAGCTTTGTTACTGTTTAGTCAGAATGTTGGACAAATAAACCCCAATGAAGTTAAAAGATATCTGTAACTCTCAATGTTTGAGCACTGCTGGTAACAGCTGGGCAAATAAATAAAGATTTGCACTCTTTAATTGTTGTCACTCCGATTATGGAGTTAATTTAAACCTGAACTTGGAGTTTCTGTTAGAGGTTACCAGGAGGGATGTGATTTATTTAAATAAATTAAAATAAATTAGATTCAGTGGGGCTGAGGGACAGTGGTGGGGTTTGGTTCCACTGGTGCCAGTGGGAATCTCCCCCTGAGATTTCCCACAGATCCATGGAGCAGCCCTTGGAAAAAGCTCTCGGTGTCACCACAACCGTCATTTCACAGAATCATGGAATGGTTTGGGCTGGAAGGGACCTAAAATCCACCCAGTGTCACCCCAGCCATGGCAGGGACACCTCCCACTGTCCCAGGGTGATCCAAACCCATCCAGCCTGGCCTTGGGCACTGCCAGGGATCCAGGGGCAGCCCCAGCTGCTCTGGGAATTCTATCCCAGCTCCTCCTCACCCTGAGAACGAGGAATTCCTTTCCAATATCCCATCCAACCCTGCCCTCTGGCAGCTTGAATCCAATGGGAATCTTCCCAATGATTTCTGTGTCACCAAAGGGCGCCTGCTCAGCGATGGAAATCAGTGCCATGGATATCATTCCTCACCTTTTGTCACCCTCCAGAGCACAATGGGAAACAGAAATAAAAGCTGCAGGGAGCTGAATTTGCTTGGATTTCATCATTCCCATATGATCTGATCAGTGCTGGAGCTGTGGATTAAAGAACCCAGTGATATTTGGAAAGGGCCCACCCAGAGCTGTCAGGCAGCAGAAGGGGCTGGACTTGGTTATTCACTTATTTTTTTCCTTGGATTTTGCCACATGATCACAGGGGAACCTACTACAGACTCAGAAAACTCTTGGTTTCCTCTACAAGTGGGGAAAAAAAAGGGAGAGTTGAGCTGGAAATGAAAACATTAACCAAGAGTTACACTGAAAGGGTGAGAGAAAACGGGTGAGGAAGGGAGAGATGCGAGTTTGCAAGTCTGAAGTAGCTGTCTTTGAAGTTTTTTATGTTCCACTCATCTTTCCTGCTGCAGCCCATCAGGGATTTGAGGATGGGAGTTCAGAACTCCATGTTCAGAGGAGATGAAAGGCAGAGTCATTCAGTGGTGAGAGCAGATCTCTGGAAGTGCATCCAACCCCACGTAACTGCAATTAAATCACAGGACATGATGTTACTGGTTAAGGGGTAACTCAGTGCTGTGCGAGGTAAAATGAGTAATAACTTCTGGAAACAGTCATAGATCACTGAACTTTGCAATGTTGGTGGTGGGGGCTGAAAAATGAGTTACTGGGGGTTAATTGGGAGAGTGTGCTGCTATAAATTACAGAGAAGTGCACGAGTTCATCAATAAAGGTTTAAAAAAGGCTCTTTAAATTAGCTTTCTAATTGATCAGGAGCAGTTCTGAGAAAAGATAGCAAAGGGTTGGAGCAGCTAAAGTCTGTGAGCACAGTCAGGACCTTGAAAAATCTCGGCTGTCTTTTTAAATGAAGAGGTATTCAGAATATCTCTGGAAAACTGACTCACCTTGATGGATGTCAGATTCAGAGAGGCAGAAGTCAGTGACTCAGGAGGAGAAAATGGTAACTCATGCAGTGCTTAACAACAATTAAGATTTTTTTTTTTCATTTTCGTAAAGATTACAAGATGCAAAATAATGCAAAAGGGTTTAGGGTTGTTTTTGTTTGCTGACACACCTTACCTTTAGATTAACAAGGAATAATGGGTGTTTATTCTGCAGCAGTGTCTGTATGAGTGCTTAACACCTGGAAATGCACTCTTATTTTTATCTGAGCTTCTCCCAGCATTGCAGAGCACAAACCTGGGGAGGTTTGTTCTGTTTGGGTTTGAGTGTCTGTTCTTTCTTGTTTTACTCCAAACAGGGGCAATCTCCCTTTTATCTTTTCAGCTGTGCAGGATATTCCAGTTTCATTCCAGGTGCAGTTTCCATGATTCCATGAACTCTGGGAGCAGCCTGGTGTCCTGTGTGCTGTGGGATGGGAGGGCTGTTCTGGGATGTTGGAATTCCTGGAGTGGGCATTGTCTCATCTCCAGTCCAGGACCAGCTGGGAGGAGGCTGAGATCCCCCCAAAATCCCCCACAATTTCTGCTGAGGCTGCTGGTGTACAATTTAAACACCAGAAAGGCTGAAATAAACCCCATCAGCTGTTAAACAGATGAAGATAAATAGACCCAGCAAGCACCAGTGGCCACGCAGTTGGGTTTTTTTCCGTCTTCTGAGTCCTGTCATCACGTTGAAGTTTTCAGGCAATTCCAAAGGAATCGTGTTTAGGATTTATAGAGAATAAGCCTGTAAAGGTTCACAGCTCCCTGCCTGCCTTGAGGTGGCATTACACAGTGTAAGCAGCAGGGATGAGTCTCCACTCCCTGGTTTGGATTCCTTCGCTCCCCTGCCACTCACAGCCTCCTCAACCATCATTAATCACGTCACGATAAAGGCTGGCTCTGCACATGTCTCACTGTGCTCACAGCTCCTTCTGGAGCTTGTTCCAGTTAACTTCTCCTGGGTCAAATGATAAAAGGAGATGAAAGAGCAGGTGCTGAGGATGCCTCCTCTGAAAGGGCTCTCCTATCTCCCCATGTCCTGCCATCGCTCATTTCTACCAGGGAGAACAGGAGATAATTATAATCTCAGAGTGGGAAAATAACTGTCTGCCTCCTCACTGCCACCCTGGGGAGCGTTTAAGCACTACTTAACCACGGGTTAAGCATTGCTGGCTTTGCAGTAAAGTTTAAGTACAAGTTGCTTTGAATAAGTACAGGGTCTGCTCTCCTGGAAGCGCTTTGAGGGCAATCATCTCCTCAGAGACATCAGTGCTAGGATGGGCTGGCACCTGAACTGCCTGCAAAAACTTGTGCAGCACTCGAGTTGCTGAAGAGTTCAATAATTTAAGAGTGGAAAAGACGTACCAAATTATCGAGGTAATTTTCCTGAATATGGGTTTAACTTAATTTTCTGTGTCTGCAGCAAAGCAGTGCCCAACATTTCCCTTGGGAGCCATCCTAATGAATCTCATTGCCAGAGAATTTTCCCTTATATTCAACCTAATTTTTCCCTGTCTTAATTTAATCCCATTACTTCTGCTTATGCTCCCTCTTGCTACACTAAATAATTCAGTGTCAGTAATTAGGTACAATTAGAGATGCGTCAATTAACGTGGTTGGCATGGCTGCAATGCCACGGGAAGGTCCAGGAGACCTGGCTGGGTTTGTGGAGTTCCAGGAACTGCTGAACACGGATCTGGTCCCTTGCAGGCTTCCATCCCATTCCCACTCCTCTATATTTAGCTGGAGTTGCTGGGCAGAGCAGCTCAGATATTCTTATCAGCTTTTCATTATTCTGGTGACACTGAACACATCCATCCCCCAAGCCAGTCAGTCCCATTTAGGCCAATAATTAGCAAAATTTATCAGGGATGAGAGTGTGGATATAAAAACACGGGCACATCAAATCATCACGAGTCGTAAGAAATGCTGGAGTTCCAATTAACCCATTAAAGTGTTGGAAAAAATTCAGTTTATTTCCTTGTTCCATTGGTGAGTTTGTGCTGTCTGGAGTGGGAGTTTTTCCCTGTGAGATTTGGAGTTTCCTTCCCTCAGACTACAGAATATTTCCCTTGTTCCCTGGAACAGTTACTGTGGTTTTGTAGAGATTTGAACTGCTGAACACTCAGCTGGAAAAGATTGACTGTAGCAGTTTGGATAAATATATTTGATGCACAGATGTTCTGAGAACCTATTTTGCATGCTTGCCTGACTCGCTTCCCTTTCCATTTTAAAGAGGGATTCCACCTATTCCATCCATCTGCAACTCCTCTCCTTTGCCTCTAAGGAAAATAACAATTCCTCACCTGCAGATTTATGGAAGCACAGAGTGGTTTGGGTTGGGAGGGACCCCAAAGCCCATCCAGTTCCACCCCTTGCCATGGGCAGGGACATCTTCTCCTATCCCAGGCTGCTCCAAGCCCCATCCATCACCTTGGACAGCTACAATTAATGCATCCATGGAAATGCAGCTTGATGGATGAGCAGTGCACGGAGAGAATTCATCCACATCAGCCAGGAATTCAAAATCCTTTTCAGACAAGGAGTGTGGGGATCCTCAGGATTGCCTGCTAGGGAAAAGTATTCCAATTCTTGGAAAAATTGCCTGATCCTTCCCAATTTCTGATGGCATGAAGCTGCTGGAGCTTCCCCAGGAGCAGCACTGGAAAGGGTTGTCCCCAGAACTGTAAAGTGGGTGATTATTCCTTGTGTTCCATGGTTTGGGGGTACCAGCCATGGGTGTCAAAGCCTGTCCTTACTCCAGCTGCTGACCCTGGATCTTCCCAGAGAATTTAAGAGTTTTTTCTGCTCCCCTGGGCAATATTGTGCCTCCAGTTCAGCGACAGAACCAGTTCTGTAATGCTGTTATTCCATGTAAATTGGCTCATTATCCTTTAGAAAAACTTAAAGATCTGTGCTCACCCTTGCTGATATTTCAGCAGAGAGCCACAGGAAGTTGTTTCAATAAATTAAAATTAAAAAAATAAATCTAAAAAAATCCCCAAATAGCATGTGTCAATGAACGGGAAACAACTGTTAATTTTGTTTTTTCAATTTAGGAAAAGAAAGTGACTCCAGCTGGAAAGAAAGGAACCCTGGGGTGATTTTGCCAGGGAGGGTTTTATGTATCTTGTTCTGTATCCTATCACCAACATAACAGACAGCTTTCCTGACCTGCAGGGGGAATGAAAAGGTGCTTAAACTTAATGCTGTTAAAAATAATTAATCATCTGTTATTATTATATATGGCCAAGTTCAAGCAACAGCAAATTGCTTTTTATCTTTTATCAGTGAAAGCCAAATTTCAGGCATGGGAATGGATAAATCTAGGTCAGTGGCTGGATTTTCTGTGGTTTCTCTGACATTTGAATAAATTAAAACTGAATTTTGAACACCAAATGCATCAATCACTAAGTACTCAAAAATGGAAAGAAATTTAGGGGTTGGTCATTCAGGAGTTCACTTCCCAAGGCCTGGCTTCAGTCACAATGTCATAATAAACATATTTTTAATTGTATTATGCTCTCTGCTCTTATTTTAGTTGTGCCTTTGGGGCATGTTAAGGAGATCATTTCTCTGGTAGAATTTATTTTATCTTTTCCTTCCTTCAAGCCAAACTGTGGCTGTTGGTTGTATTTTTCCTGCATTGTGGCCCTGCCTCCCTTTGACCTTTGGTATGAGCATCCTTGTCCTGGTCAGTTGGAATTAAGTCATAAATCTATCAAATTTCAGCAGGGTGGAACTGTGCTGTTCCCTGAAAATCCTCTTCTGCACCTGGCACTTGTAATTCTCCATCTTTTCTTCCTCCTGCTTCCCACCCAGCACAGGTGATGCTGTTCAGCAGCACAACTGCTGCTTCTCTTCTTACTTTATGACATTATTGGGCAAAAATCTGCCAGGTGAAAGGATTCCTGTGGACCAGGAATCATCCCTAGGCCTGCATCTTAAACACATAAATTATTCTTTGTGGTATTGATAAAAGGTGGAGTGTTAGGCAGGAAAAATTTGGGATTTTTTTTCCCTTTTTGTTTGATCAGCAGTGGTTTTATATGTCCTTACCTATTCTATTTCAGGTTATATCCGTTGTGAAGTGTTGTGAATATAATCTTTGGTCATTTAAGGTAGGTAAAGATCAGTTTTCCAGTGAAATATGAGGGAGTACTTATCCCAAACTAAACTTGGAAAGAGCTCTCCCACAGCCCAGATCAGATCTGCCCACTCCTCCCAGAGGACACTGGCGTTGTGAGGCATAAAAAACAAGACACAGACAAAGAAATACTCTGTTCATCCTTCATGGACATCCATAAATCCAATTTTAGGAAAAATTTCTTCACAGAAAGCTGGAATGGGCTTCCCTGGGAAGCTGTGGATTCCTGGAGGGGTTTAAAAGCCATGAGATGTGGGACATGGATAAGTGGTGGCCCCAACACTGCTGAGTTCATGGATGGACTCAATGGTCTTTGCCAAACTCAGTAATTCCATGGTTTTATGAGTGAATTTGGCCTAAATAGGAAAGAACAGATCTTCAGTGAAGCTTTAAAATTAATCTGAATATTTTCAAAGCACCTTTCTTATCCTTGGCTAAATTGGAGCTAAACAAGAAGGAAACTGAAGTTTCTTTCTTGTTTGGAACTCACAAACTGCATCATTTCAGATGGCAGAGGATTGGTAATTTTAAGACAGATTTCCTGGGAGTCCCTAAGGGCAAACTTTATCCAAGCAAAGGCAGAATGAGAGATGTGCTATTTAGGACACCCAGCTCCACATCTGTGGATGGTTCAGTAAAATAAGATTAAATGAGGAGAAATTCTTTCAGTTTCCTCTGGGTTTGGTTGGACCTCCAGAGACAACGAGCTTTCCTGAGGTTTCAGATGACTGGGAAGCAATTCTGCCTCCCAAGAGGGAAAATGGGACAGCACATCTGTACCTACAGCTTCCCTGGTGCTGGATACCACTGGAATTTGGTGAGGGATGGAGCTGGCACAAGAATTGGAAACTGGAAAGGATGTGGCTGTCTTGGCTTCTGCACTGGAGGGTCTCCAATCCAATCCAGTCCAAATCCAAACCCAAATCTAAATCCAAATCCAAACCCAAATCCAAATCCATTCCAATCCAATCCAATCCAATTCAATCCAAACCCAAATCCAAATCCAAATCCAAA
>NC_031775.1:31711506-31719112 GCF_001522545.3 Parus major | reverse complement strand
CCCACCCTGCCAGGGAACAATTTATCCCTAATATCCCCTCTGGCACTGGGAGCCATTCCCTGGGTCCTGTCCCTCCATCCCTTGTCCCCAGTCCCTCTCCAGTTCTCCTGGAGTCCCTTCAGGCCCTGCAAGGGGCTCTGAGCTCTCCCTGGAGCTTCTCCTCTCCAGGTGAGCCCCCCCAGGTGTCCCAGCCTGGCTCCAGAGGGGCTCCAGCCCTGGAGCAGCTCCGTGGCCTCCTCTGGAATCTCCAGCAGCTCCTCATCCCTCCCATGCTGAGGACCCCAGGGCTGGATTCAGAGCCCCAGGTGGGGTCTCACAAGAGCAGAGTCCAGGTTGGAAAACCACCCTTCCAGGGAGGAACTCCTTCCTTGCCAGCTGCAGCAAATCCAGGATTTCTCCTGTTTGCTGATTTCCTCCTGGCAAGGAGAGAGAGCTGAGCTGCCCTTCAGCACCTCCCGAGCAGCAGCGCGGGGTGAGGAGGACACCAGAGCCACTGGAAACAATCTGCAGTCATTAATATGGATTCCAGGGTAATTTTATATTTCATGAGCTTCTTTTCTCCTTCTCTTTCTCTTCAAGCCCCCAGGAGATGGCAGATGTTTTCAGATATCACATGGAGAGCAATGTGTCTTTTTTTTATTTTTTTATTGTGAAGATTGCTCCTCACTTGAAGGGATTAAGGGAGGAAAAAAAATCTCTCTTCTGGCTTTTGTGGGGTGTTTTGTGTGGGTGTTTCTTTGGGTTGGTTTTCTGTTTGCATGTTTGGGTTTTTTTGGGGGGTGAGGTTTGTTTGTTTGTTTGTTTGTTTTTGTTTTTGTTTTGTTTTGTTTTGTTTCAATCAAAAAAAAAAAAATCAGCATTTCTGAAAAGTTTGCAGTCAGTTTTCCTCTTAAAGCCCTTTCAAAGGGATGAACTGGGTTTGCAGGGATTTTGGATCCCTCCTCTCCTTCAGAGGCCCAGCTCATGTGCAATAAAATACCAGGATCAGTGACACAGCAAAAGGTTTCTGCTGTTTTAGATTTATTACATATTGTCTCCATCTAAATCCAAATTCTCTTCGTGAAATCAAATCTATAGATAATATTTGCAGAATTAGGCCTAATCCTAAAGTCTGTAACTAAGGGAAGGCGTTACAAATAAATGGCAAAAGCCTCTTTGAATTTCTTCTGGCAAAATCCAGCAGCAGCAATGAACCATTGGAACAATGAGCAGCATCACCCCTCAGAACTCTCTTTTCCTCTCTATAGAATAAATCTCTTGGGGTATTGAATCTATTGAACTTCTCTGTAATTGTCCCTTCAGCTCCTTTCTGTTGATTTCTTGATTTCCTTTAACAATAACTAATTTTCTTCTCTTTTTTGCATATGGAAGATGAAGTTGCTGGGTTTTTTTCCTGGAAAAACTGTAGAAATTGCAGTGTGATAATTCATTGCAGCTAATATTAAATACAGGAACGTCTGCCATGGGATTTCCATCGTGGATTTATCCCTGATTCCTTCCTCAGGCCAGTGGCCTTATCCAGAGGATCCTGCACCCTCCCAGCATGAAGATCTGTCCACAATCATCTGGAACCACTGGGTGTATTCAACCAAAAAAAGACTGGATGTGCATCCCTGATGGATAAAGCTGCTGGAAATGGAACCTTTTCCCCAGTCTGCTCCAGGAGTGGTTTAAAACTGCTCCAAGGCATGGGGATGGGGACTAATTCTGGAAATCTCTGCTGGATGGGGGCTGCTCATGCTTGGTTGCTGCCAGCTGGCAAGGCTGCAAGCATCCATGAATTCCCTTTAAAACATGGGAATTCCATGGGGCTGTGCTCAAAGACTGCAGATGTAAATCCAGCAAAGGAACTCCAGAGGAAAGGCCACAAAGTTCTGCCAACTCTCCTCCCTGTTTTAGCTTGAAATGTAAGAAATAATTTACTTAGAAAATATGGAGGGCAATTCATAAAGAATTCATTTCCCCTTACCTTGGTGATTAAGGTGGCTCTGTTTTTCCTGCCTGTTTCCAGGGAGGGGAACAGGCATCCCAAACTCTGCTGAATGAAAGATAAATGAGTGATAAAATTGCTGCAGAATCTCTAATGTACATGCTCAAGGCATCAGGCTTCAGCTCTTATCAAGTGTGAGCAAGGACTGGGACTATTCCTGTGCTTGACTGACATCAGAGGCTTTAAAAATTTTATTTTAAAGGACAAAAGCTAAAATAACTTTTAGACATTTCACTCAAAGTGACCAGAAATATTTTGCAGGGTGTCATGGTTTAATAAGAGGAGAGGAGGGAGGGAATAAAGCCTTGTCCCCCAGCAGTGATGGGTGGCTCCCAGTTTCCCCAGTTTATAAACTGGGAATTGTGGAATGTCCCTTTGGTCACCTGTCCTGGCCATTCTCCTCCCAGATTCTTGTGCAGCTCCTCTCTGGCAGAGCTTGGCATCCTGAAAAGTTCTCAACTCCAAAATAGCAGTGAGTTCTTGGCATTATTCCCTCTCTCCCAGCCAAAACCAGCACAAAGTGGGATGAGGATCACATTCCCTAAGCCCAGTGGGAAGGGTCCCCCAAGCCCAGACCTCTCAATACTGAGGGAAAAAACAAATCATTTTTATGTCCCTTTGCACTTTCACTCTGCCCCTTCTCCTTCAACTGGTGCTCAGGAAAATAAAATTATTGTGGAGGTAGCAAAAAAAATAAAAATAAAAATAAAAATAAAAATAAAAATAAAAATAAAAATAAAAATAAAAATAAAAACTTTGAGTTTTTCTCATAAAATGAGATGTATTGGGCTCTGTGAGCTTCTCCTAATGGCTAAAATAGAGAGAGGCAGCCCAAAGCCCCAGACTAATTTTGCAGTGGGTTTGTTTCACAGTGAGACAGGGAACAAAGGAAGAGCTGGAAGGAGGGAGGATGATGATGGAGCTCTTCCTCAAACTCTGATTTGCCCATTCCCAAGAAACAAAGAAGAAAAGTCTTGCAAAAATTGTCAGCAATATGAAAGTACATTATCTGGGACACCAAAGGAAAAAAGATCATAACTTTTGCTCTGTATCCTCTCTATTCCCCTGGTGTCGAGTGATAGAACCTTAAAATACCCTTTTTTAAAAAAATTTTTGTTTTATTTCTTGGAATAAGTGGAACAAAGTTACAAATCTGAAGTTTTAGAGGATTTTGTTTTAAAAGAAACTTCCTCTAATGATTTTTTTTGCTTGATGTGCAATATTTTTCTCCCTTCCTGAGCACATGGAGTAAAGGGATCTCCTGGAATGCTCAGGAGAGTTCTCAGGAGATGAATACTACTGTATTCTATATATATTCTATATATATTCTATATACTATATAGAATATATAGTCTATATCTATCTATATATAGATATATATAGATAGATTCTATATATATTCTATATATTCTATATACTATAGTCTATAAATACTACTACACACTATTCACATAGTAGATTTTAAGTATATCAACTACAAACCAAAAAATATTCTAAATTAAAATCATATTTGCTGAGCTGAGGGGTGAGTGCTGGAAATGGCAGAACACTGGGAAAATCCAGCAAAAGAGAGTTTTAGAGTGAACCATGAACACATGTATGAGGTAGCAAGTATACAACTGTCTATAAGAACAAACCAAAATTTTGATAGACCTGAATATTCCTCACTCACCATATTATTAATTTAAATAATTACAGGGTTTTTATCATTTTTTCCACCTTGGAGTGAGTATTCCAGAGCTTCAGGCAAAACCCACTACATGGAGGAAAACCCCAAAACAATTAAATTATTTGTTAGGGACAATGCAACTGCTTTTTATGGAATCCCAGACTGGTTTGGGTTGGAAAGGAGCTTAAAACTCATCCAGTGCCACCCCAGCCATGGCAGGGACACCTTCCCCTGTCCCAGCTGCTCCAGCCCCAATGTCCAGCCTGGCCTTGGGCACTTTCACAGATCCAGGGGCAGCCCCAGCTGCTCTGGGAATTCCATCCCAGCCCTGCCCACCCTGCCAGGAGCAATCCCTGCCCAAAATCCAACCTAAATCTGCTCTCTGTCAGCTTGAAGCCATTTCCCATTGTCCTGTCCCTCCATCCCTTGTCCTCAGTCCATGTCCCACCTTCCTGTAATCTCCATTTCCCCTCATATTTTACATATTAAAAATATCTAAGAACACCAAACTGTGCACTGGAGCACAAAATCTGAGTGGGGCAGCAGGGATGGGCTCCCTGCTCAGCATCAGAATTAGGGGCAGCATTCCAGAGAAAAGATGGGAAGCAAGAGCAAGATAAAGGTTTTGGGGTTTTTGCAGAGGCTCTTGGGCTGGGCCCTGTGAGTGGAACCCTGTGGAATTCCCAGGCCTGGAGAGGCCAAACCCTCAGGGGTGCAGGGAAGCAATCCCTGAGCCCGAGGTTCAGGGAAGGTGCAATTAAGTGTGAGATTCAATTAGGGGCTTCTGGAGGCATCCCCTCTTCATTTCAACCACTGTTTGTACAACTCCTCCATTACACACACAAATAAATATATATATACAGTTCTTCCTGCTTTCTAAGCAGAAAAATCCCCACCAGAATAAAAAGTTCCCCTGGAATTTCATTCCTGATGCTTTTTTCATATGTAAACATCTTCTGAGGAAGGAATGATCTCTGGAAAGGTTTTTTTTTTTTCTTTTGACATTGATTTAAAAGAGAGAGGATAAGGCTTCTTCAAAGCACAGTTCATCACTTCCTTTCCCATGGCTGTGGCAAGTTCTCCTGAGGAAACACACTCATTCCATCATTTCCCATCAAACCTGACACTTCCAAATCACATCTGGCTGTCACTCATTGTGCCCCAGCACACACTCCACAATTCCTGGTGACAGGAGGATGTTTCCAAGCCCTTTTCCCAGTGCAGTCCATGGGAAGCAGAGGTGCTGCTGGCTCTGGCATGTTTAGGAGCAGAGGAGCAGCACAGGGTCTCGTTGAAATCTGGCAGGGAGCCCCTCTCAGAGGAGAGTTTATAAAAGATATATAGGAGAAAAATTAAACCATTAAGCTTTCATGGAGTGTAGATTTAGGTGTTTAGAATTGTAAATTTTCTCCCCTTTTGCAAAATCCAAAGAACAGGCTTAAAATTGTAAATTATTTGACCTACAAAGCTTTATATCATACATGTTTAATCAGGGTGAGAGAGGTGATTCTCCACCTCTCCTCTGCTCTTCTGAGACCCCACCTGGAGCTCTGAATCCATCCCTGGGGTCCTCAGCATGGGAGGGATGTGGAGCTGCTGGAGATTCCGGAGGAGGCCACGGAGCTGCTCCAGGGCTGGAGCCCCTCTGGAGCCAGGCTGAGACACCTGGGGGGGCTCACCTGGAGAGGAGAAGCTCCAGGGAGAGCTCAGAGCCCCTTCCAGGGCCTGAAGGGGCTCCAGGAGAGCTGGAGAGGGACTGGGGACAAGGGATGGAGGGACAGGACCCAGGGAATGGCATTAAACTGACAGTGGGTGGGTTTAGATGGGATTTGGGAAGGAATTGTTCCCTGGGAGGAACCCCAGGGTGCCCAGAGCAGCTGGGGCTGCCCCTGGATCCCTGGCAGTGCCCAAGGCCAGGCTGGACATTGGGGCTGGAGCAGCTGGGACAGGGGAAGGTGTCCCTGCCATGGCTGGGGTGGCCCTGGATGGGATTTAAGGTCTTTTCCAACCCAAACCATTCCATGCTCCTCTGGCAGACAAAGACAAGTGCAGAGGTGCAGAGACTGTTGACCACTCTGATAAATTCCATTGAATTCCAAGCAAAGCTGAGGACCTGAGCTGGAATGGCATAACTCATTTAAACCTGTGCTCTACCCCTGAGTTTCCAGTGGGGAAATGGAATTTCCAGGACCTGCAGTTGGATTTCTGGACTGTCCATAGGACCAGCAGTTTGCAGATTGCCTTCTCCTCTGGGGCACCCAGAGAATTAAATGCTTCTGCAATAGGAAATTGGGAAACTGGGAAGTGATTCCTTCAAGGAAAAAGAAGATGAGGAAAGAGGGATTTGGGAGTAAATATTTCCATTTTGGACCCAGTCCCATGCATGGTGCTTCTCTGTGCCCTGGGTGAGTGAAGGGATGGGCCCCTCTCTCACCAAGAGCAGCCAGGGAAGGTCTCCCTGAAATGGGTTTGTACAAAGCCAAATCTTTTCCTCAGCTACACCTCATTAGCACTTTTTGTCTTCCACAATGGTGCTAATTATGGAGAAAGGAAACCTTCCTTCAAGGGATTGGACACAGACCACAGATTAAGCACCCAGAGATCAGAAATACAGCTCATGATCTAAAAGAAGAGCTTGAAGTGTAATTCATCAGCCAGCTGAGCATATTGTCTGAGTTCTTTCTCCTTGAGAACATGAGATTTGTGGTTCTTTTAACAAATAGAGACATCCATATTTAAAAAAAAAATGAAAAAAACATGCTGGAATTTCAATTATCCTTTTACTCCAGTTACTATTTATATATATATATATATATATATATATATGAATACATATCTAAATCTAGAAATACATCTTATGAGGAAAAGGTTCTTCCCCCAGAGGGTGGTTGGGCACTGAACAGGCTCCCCAGGGCTGTGGTCACTGGAGGTCTCTTCCAACCATAATAATTCCATGATTCCATGATTTTTCTTTGCACAGAGAATGAAAACTCCAGGTTGTGTTCTCGTGTTCTCCTCTGCTGAGACAAACACGCTGGACTGTGCCTATAATAAGCTCAAGTTCTTGAGCTAAAAAACATCAACCAGCATTTCAGAATCCAGTTAATTATTAAACGACCCATGAAGATTTTGAATGCATGGCTGGCTTTTGTGAGCTTATCTGATAGACTGAGTTTCTCTCTTTAATTTCTACAGATAACTCCAATTTCTTCTCTTTTCTCAAAAATACATCCTTGCAGCTGGATGAGAGCACGTGTTTGGGGAAGGGGTGCTTTGATGAGGCACAACAGAGGAATGAGAGCTCCAGAAATGTTAAAAGGAGGAAGAGAATTGCAGAGATGTCTGGTTTCAGCACTAAAAGAGGGTCAAATTCAATTATCATTAGAGGTTGTTAAGAAAGTGCTGTAGGCAAAATAAACAGTGGCTGACACAGCAAGGAAAATCAGGTGTGTGATCTGATGGACCAAAGCAGGTTTTCACTGAGGTTTAAGAACCCACACTGCACATTGTGCAGACATTTTCCCACTGCCAAATTCCAAGGAATCACTCCAGGTCTGTTGTTTGGATTTCTGGTGACTTCACAGATTTTTGTCATGGCTCTTAGAGCAAAGTGAGGATCCAGGGAAGGCATTCCTCACACAGCACCATCAGTGTGCCAGCATCCCAAAAAGCTGCTGCTGTTCCTGCTCTGTCCCTGCTGGGGAGAGCTCTGCTCTGGAATTAAGAGCTGTTCATTTCTCGTTCCCATCACGAGATTCTGGAATTCTGTGCAGAGCACGAAGGAAACGTTTCCAAAGCAGAAGTGATTTCCAGGGCAGGCCTGGCTGGGGACTGATTGACACTCTGGCAGGGGAGCAGCAGCCCCTGAGCACAGAACCACTCGGTGCTGCTCTCACAGGGACAGGGACAGGGACAGGGATGGGACAGGGACAGGGACAGGGACAGGA
>NC_031775.1:31701255-31710737 GCF_001522545.3 Parus major | reverse complement strand
GGGACAGGGACAGGGACAGGACAGGGACAGGGACAGGACAGGGACAGGGACCCTTATCAGGGTGGCTGAGGAATAAAATCTCAAATGTCAGAAGAAATGGGATAACTGGATTGCCAACAAACCCAGCTGGGACACTTCACAAAGGTTAAAGCCTGGGACTGGCTCTCCAGGAAAGGAATCATTATTTCTTTAGTAACTGGAGCCTGCCAAGTTGGGAATCAAGTGAACCCAGGTCCTAAAGTGAAATGAGATCTGGCTCCTGGTCAGAGTTCCATCATTCTGCTCTTATTTTGGAGGGTTCACAGTCAAATACCACCCCAAGCTACCCCAAGCCCTGCTGAAATCAGTGAGTACATCACCAATAAAAAATGAGTGTGCTCCAAAGTCACTGCTGGGAGCCTCAGTGTTAGTCAGGTATTTTCAGTGCTTGTTTTGATGCAAGGAATATTTTCAAAGAGAGTTATGGGAATGAAATACTCCTGGAGAAGAAGATGGGTTATTTTTTTATCATAGCTACTTCCAAAAAAAATCAATTTCTGAGAAAGTGCATTATGCTTATGGAAAGTGGTACAAACAGGATGGAGATGCATAAAAATGTTCTCCTCTCTTTGGTACAATACTCTGACTTTACTCATCCCCAGCAGATCAATAGGAAAGTTTTGTCCTCATCCTTTTACCACATCAGTTGTTATTATCCTCTGATTCAGGTCTTAAATATTGAATATTTAGGGAAATGCACATGTAAGTTTATGTAGATAGAAATGTATATGTGTTTACATATTATAAAGTATAAATGTATATGAATATTTGAGTATAAGAATTGAGTTCAAAGATATGTGAGGAGGAATTTTAAATTAATTATAGAGGTTCTTAATATCTGTGGCTGCTCCTGGATCCCTGGAAGTGTCCAAGGATGGGGCTTGGAGCAGCCTGGGATGGTGGAAGGTGTCCCTGGGTGGGCTTTATCCCTTCCCACCCAAAGCCTTCCATGATTCTGTCATTTCATTACCATAACCCTGCACCCTTGGCTGTAAAATTCTCTCAAAGCAATGTAAAAATTCTCCTTTGGATTATAAAACTAGGAATTTGTAACAGATGAAAAAAATTCTGATTTCTGCCCATAGAATTTACCAATCCAAATAAATGATTTTGTATTTGTGCTTCAAGGTACCCTCGTTCTCCTCAAGTAAATATTGAAGTGTAGTTATAAAGGGAACAGAGCTCCACCAGTTTCCTGAGCCTTAATCTGCTTTTCCCCCTGTGTTTTAAATTAAAATGGCCATTTTAATGCTCTCTTAACACTGATCTTCTTTTTGATTGGCCATTGATCCTAATGCCTAAATCCATACCAGCTTTGCAGAGGTATATCTTGCTGTATATTGATAAATCTATATTTTTATGCTCTGTTATCTAAAAGAAAACAAAATTTAATGTGATGCAAGGCTTGATGTTATGTTTTATTTCTATATAAATAACAGCAGAGCTCAGGACAATGCTCTCAACCCACAGTTGTGCACACACATCATTCCAGAGGGTTTTATGATTGATTTTTCTTTACAAGGAGATTTTCTCCACCAAAGGAAAGACCAAGGAGGTCCCATTCCAAATGTCCCTGGGAGTGCTTGGCCACCTGGGCCTTGATCACCATCCTCAAGTGGCCCAAAGAAGGATGGTGGGCTCTTTCTCCCTTGTGAGGTGGAGCAGTGAAGATCTGGGAATGCAGGAATTCTGTCTTCTCCCTTCTGGTGATGTCAAGCCTTATTCCTGGCAGGAAAGAGTTTCTACACCTGAGGCTGCCTGACATTTTTGGTACATTGGTGCACCTTGGAAATACACTCAGACCAGCAGGTTACAAAATTAAATCTCTGAATGGTAATAAAGAATCACACACAGAGAGAATTGTAATAAAGAATCACACACACAGAGAATTGCAATAAAGAATCACACACAGAGAGAATTGTAATAAAGAAAGAATCACACACAGAATCACAGAATGACTTGGCTGGAAGAGACCTCCAAGATCATTGAGTCCAACCCATGCCCCAATACCTAATGGAAGAATTCCTTCTCCTCTTTGTACCAAAAATATAGTGATTTTATGGATTATTTATAACTCATTAATAGCAAATAAATAATTTCATTGCTTTCATGTGGAGGGCTGTGGCCAGTTCTGGGATTTAATGAGATGCTTTGATGAGACAAAAAGGATATTTTGTGGCTGGGCAGCTCTGACATCTAACTTGGCTCCTCCCAAACCCAAACCTATTGGTTGATAATTGGACATCATTTCAATTCAGAGCAAACAAAAGCCCCTGAGGGCAGCTGGATGGGAATTTTTGCAGCCTTTGTTTTCCCCAGGGACCGTGGGCAGCACAAGAGGAGCTGTGATCCCAACCCCAGTCTGGGGAGAGGAGCAGTCACCCTCTGCCACCCCATCTGGGGACAGAGCTGCCTTTGTGCCAGGAGGGAAAACACAGAGTCATTTCATCACAATGGGGTTTGGAAAACGCTCAGAATTGTTTTGGGAAGAGAAAAATGTTTTAGGGATTCTAAACAGGATTTTATTCCCTCCCGCCCCCCACCCAAAAAAATAATTTTTGAGTGATTTACAGAGTCTTTCAAAAAAAATCCTTGTGAGAGTTGTGGAAGGAAAGTGTTTTCAGACAAAAAGTTGGACAGGAAAACTCCTAAATCCAATAATTGCTGAGTTCACTCAAAGCTTAACACAGGAGCAGTGAGAGCAAAACTCTTCTCTCTTTGTCTCAGAGCCCTGGGTGCTTTAAATGTTTAGGGCTGAGAATAAAATCTCCCCCTTTTTCTGTTCAAAATTCTAAAAGCATTAGAAGTTTTAAAAGATTTTGGTGCTTTAGTAGGCAAAGACAAGCAGGAGAGACAGGAAGTGACTGTGATTTTATGATAATTATATAGGAAAAATAGGAAGTGACTGTGATTTTATGATAATTATATAGGAAAAATAGGAAGTGACTGTGATTTTATGATAATTATATAGGAAAATCTAGATGTGTATAAGAGACAGCATATGCACTGGAACTGTTCACAAGGTATTTAACAATCAGGAACCATTTATGTTCCTTAGGGATTGTGTCAGGATTTCACTCCTGGAGAATCCAATAACCAGAGGAGGAATTAGTTCATGCTCTCCCATGGAAATTATTTCTCCCTTCTCTCTGTCTCTCAGCTTTCAACACCCACCTTGAACCCCATGGTGTGAAAAAGTGCTGATCCACATTATGGTTCTTGGAAAGGACAAGGAATTGTTGTTTCCCAGCAGGTTTGGGGAGGTTTAATGATGAAATAACTGGAAACAACATTCAAATTGTACAAAAACACGTGTCTGACTATGCCCATGACGTATCTAGAAGTAAAAAAAAATACTCATTAACAGCATTTCAAAAGAAACTAAATTATCAGTTCAGGAATTCAGAGTAATCCTGAGGTTTAAGCACAAAAATGCTGGAGTGGAAGATTTTTCATGACAGTGAATGTTACTCTGATAAAATAGATTCAAAAATCATCCTTAAAATAGATTTAGAATTCAGTGGCATAAACACATGGCATAGAGCACCTGTAGCTATTTTACTTTTTAAGAATAATTCATTATTGAAATGTTTAAATGCATATTAAATTCTTGCATATTAATGCAAGTTCTACAGCACTGCAAGAGAACAAGACCAGGTTGATCCCTGAGGACTGGAGCTAAAATACATGGATTGTTCATGAAAAAGTAACTTAGTATGTTCTTCATTCTCAGGGAGAGTTTAGAATGGTTTAGAAATCCAAAAATTTTCTTGTGTTGAGGAGTAAAAAATAAAGCAGTGGTTGATGGACACTCCACATCACCTGGTACATCCAGAAAAGACCTGGAAATGCCACCCACGATCTAGAAGAGAATGAGAACAGAACAAAATCCTGCATTTCACAGCTCCCAGGGAAAGCCTTTCCATCAGCATGGAGGGGAAAGGGTCACACAGAGCTGCCAGCCCTGGAAATTCAGTGTGTAAAAAGCAGCAGGCTCAGAGTGTGATCAGCTCCCAAGGGGCAGGAAAAGTCTTTGTGTTTTCCCTGGACATCCTTTTGAAATAAATCAGGATGCCAGCTCCAGCTCAGGAACAGGCCATGTCATTCCTGACAGAGCCAAGTGCAGGGCCATTCCCAAAACTCCATTTCTAAGTTCAATTTTTTGACAGAAAGAACAGATTTTCTTGGATAGAGAAAAGCTCCAACCCCAAAGCCATGGAGCTACAGGTGACCCTCTCTCCTCCACTGTGCTCCCTGAGTGGTTCCAGCACTGAAATCCCAGGGTTTTAACACTTCCAACTTACTGATATAATAGAACAGAATTAATGCATTTCTCCATTCATGTGACTTGCTGCTGCTAAATTACCTTTTTCATCCATTCCTTCGGTTTTCCCAGCCCAGTTTCAACTTCAGCATGGAAAATAACCTGAAATATCCCAAAAACATCCCAAAATCTACCTGAACCAAGACCAACACCTGCCCCAAACCTCGCAGCAGGCTGTGAGTAAACCCAGAGCATGCTGTGTGTAAGCACAGGGCCCTTTTTCTGAATACATTCATTGTGGCAAAACCCGTTCTGCTGGTTCATTGTATTATCACAAATGTTTTCGCTGACTTAACTCCTCGGATGACTCACACAGAGGCAATTGGGCTCCCGGAATAAAACACTGCTGTAGCAGTTTTTCCACATAAAAGGCAAGTGTTTCAGGGCTCCTGCTTCAACAGGGGTTTCTTTTTTAATGTATATAATACATGTTCAGTCTGATCTCTGCTCCAATATCCAGCCAGGATCATCTGCTGCTGGAGCAGTCTGGAGGAGGGACCTGCAAACCTATACAGGCCATCTAAATTTATATAGGAAGGGAATTTGTCTCCTGGGACAGCATTATCTCTGTGTGGTTTCTATGGTTGCTTGTTCAGGTTGTTTCTATTCCCCCTCGTGAAGTCTCCCTCTCTGCCAAAAAAAAAAATATGTTTGGTTTTATTTAAAAAATGAAGAGTTACTGACATATTCATGTTGTAGCACAAATCTGTTTGACAGGAGTGATTGGCATTTTCCAAGGCATGTGACAGCATTAACTGGGCACATTGAACAGGGAGCAGTTGTGAACTGATGAAGAAATGCTATTTATACCCTAATTCCTGTGGCTGCTGGAAAAGAAAAGGTGCAAAACCTGCAAGAGAAGATTGAGAAGATTTGTGCAAAGAAGGTGCTGGCTGTCCTTGGGGAAAGCCAGTTCCACATGATGAAGGCTGGGATGGGCAAACACTCAGGCTGCAGTGGAAGGAGAGGATTTTTGGGCTTTTTTTGAGGTTTTTTTTTTTTAAACAGACACTTCAAATAACATGTGGGGTTGGTTTTTTGTCTCAGGTGCTTATGTGAATCTGCCTGGATTTAGCACTGAATTCTTCCCTTCAGCAGCACAGGTTAACCAAGGTTTCACCTGCCCTTTGTTGCTGTCACCCTTCTTTGTGCAATCCCAGACTGGTTTGGGTTGGGAGGGACCTCAAAACCCCCCCATCCCACCCCAGCCATGGCAGGGACACCTTCCCCTGTCCCAGCTGCTCCAGCCCCAATGTCCAGCCTGGCCTTGGGCACTGCCAGGGATCCAGGGGCAGCCCCAGCTGCTCTGGGAATTCCATCCCAGCTCCTCCTCACCCTCCCAGGGAAGGATTTTTCCTAACATCCCATCCAAATTAGCTCTCCTTCCATTTAAGACCACTGCACCTTTTCCTATCACAGCCCCTGCTAAAAAGGTGTCCCTGGTTTGTCCCCACGTCTTTCTTACCACAAAAATCCCATTGGATTTGTTGGACCTGTTGAAACTGTCACTGTTTGCTTTGGCACAACAGAGCTCACAGACACAGCCTCCTGAAGAAGACAAAATATCATGATAATGTAAATTATGAAAGCAGTTTTGCTATGATAAATGTCTGTATGCACATTCACTTATCAATCATGCCAAGGAAAAAAAGCTTCTGCAGAGTTCTGCAAAACTCCAGCGCTCTGCAGGCTTTTTAGAAAACACTTAAGAATTATTTAAAACCAGAATTTGAGGGCTGAGAAACACAGCTAGCTGTTTTGCAATTAAATCCTTGAGTTCAGAGTAAGTGAGTGTGAAATGAGGTCGTGCCTTTGACTCCGGAGTGGTGGGAGACACCCGATCACCGTGGGACGATGGAGCAACCCCACAAACAGTGGGAAACAAGGGCCAAGCCACGCTCCCAAGGACTTGGTAGGGCAGTGTCCTGCTGGGGATGAGGCTTTTGCATGCCAAAATCTCCCTCTGGAGCTTTAGATCCAGCAGGCTTGAGAACCTGATCCCGTGGATTGAAAGGAATTGGGCGGGGAGGTTGAAGAGGGAGTCGAACAGCAGCTCCCAGGAGCCTTCAGCACCTGAGCTGAGAACAAAGATGGGTTTGTTCCTCTGCTGAGCTCCCCACAGCAGCAGGATTCCCTCCAGCATGGGGGGTTTGGGAACCTCAGCTGCAGCCACTGCAGGGAACAGCCTTCAGGGGATGCTGAAGGTGAGCTCAGCCACCAGCGGCTCCAGTCCTCTCCTGAAGGATCTGCCCACGTTCATGTGGTGAGGAGCAGGTCTTGGGGAAGTAACTGAAGGAGGAAAACTGAGAAGCTTCACCTGCACCTGCCAGACCCTGGAGAACAAAGACAGAACAGCCAGCAAGTCCAAGGTAAAGACGAGGGTAAATTCGGAATTGCAGTAAAAATGTCCAGCTGTTGAAATCAGAGTATTTAATTAGGAAGGTAGTTGGTCACTAATTGATGCCTAAGCAATGAGAAATAGAACTGTATAAAGTTTAAATTGCACATTTCTCTTAGCTAATACTCACACTGAGAGGATAAATGTGAGCTGGTTAGAATTGGGAGAGGGAAATGGATGTACAAGGGCCCAACTTGACTTGTCAAGGACCCTGCTCAAGATTGCAGCACGAGGCTCTGCCTTTTGCCTCAGAGTTATGAAACCAGGATTTCTCTATTTCTAAAACTTTAGGTTCGATTAATCTTCCTCTCCTTCAAAGTTCAAGAAAATAAACCAGATCAGAAATATAAATGGTGCTGCTGTGGGCCTTTTGTTTCACTTCTGCATATCTAATAAACTCCCAGATACATTGTGTGTCTCCAACAAAGCAAGTCCTCAGTGTTGGGCAGAGATTATTCTCACAAAAGGGAACCTCTTTGTCAAAACAATGGGAATAAGAAAGTTTTCAAGATTAAAATGTCAGGTAGATAAACACATTACTTTGAACCCTATTTGTATTCCATGGCTGCTTCAGAGGCTCGGCAGTTATCTTTCCCAAAGTAAACATGCGTGAAATCTGATCAGCTCTTTATTGTACACGGAATAAATTATGCAGGGCATTGTAGGAGCCTCCTATACGGCTCATTTACACATCTTTTGATAAATGTAATATGCAGATTCCTGCTCCTTTGTGAGGCTTTAACCTCGGTGCATATTGATGCTGTTATTCCCAGAGATGACAGGAGCTCAAAGACCTTTCTGTGTCTCTCTGAGAGCTGGCAGAGCCTTGACTGGGGAGGGACTTGCTCAGGGATGTACAAACGACCTTTCTTTAGAATTCAGCCTTGTCATAAATTTTCTCCTCTCTGTCAGAGAATTAAAGGTTTCAAGTGGTTTTAATAATGCTATAAAGTGGTTGGGGTAGAAGACATGAGTTTATTGCACTGTTCAGGAGGAAATCGCTCCTAATCCACCAACTACGGGGATGAATGGAAATTTAAATGACAAAAATTCACATGAAGTGGCCAAACTCTTCCAAGATAAATCATTTGGGGTGCTTATCTCAGTTTAAAACACCCAGCAAGTCTATTTGAAGAAAAGAGCTCTTTAAACACCTCCTTTTGAGGCTCAACTCAGGCACCGACAATCCCCAGGCATCAAATCCATGAGGGTTTTGGAAGATTTTCCTGGAAGATCTTCCTGGAAGCTTTTCCTGGAAGCTTTTCCTGGAAGCTTTTCCTGGAAGCTTTTCCTTTTGGAAGTTTTTGCTAAAACCTTGTCTGATAGGGCTGCAAAGCAATAAAGCCACTCTTGCTACAGAGCATTTGCTGATAAATGGGACTGAAATTATGTGCACACCTTTTTTTTTTGTGTGCAAAAATGTTCCTTTTCCCTTATTTGGCAGCAAAATGGGAAAAAAAAAAAAAGAAAAAGAAAAAGGGATGCTGTTACTCTAAAGGTTTGTAGATTTATTTTTTTTTTTGTAAGAAGCAAATCTAAAGGAAATTTGAAGCTTTATTTAAAGTCTTCTCCTTACTCAAAGTCAAGGCTTTATTCTTGCAGCCTTCTTGTTCTTACTCAAAGTCAAAGCTAGGAAAAAAGGCTTTTTGGGGAAGGAAAAAAGGAAAACAGCATTTTTTGGGATGTTCTCCCAGCGTGTGAGGGTTGGTGGATGTGAGGAGAGCAGGGGTTTGCTGGATTACACAAATCCCCTGCTCAATAAAGCAGCTGCAGGGCTGGAGGTGTCATTTGCTTGACAGTGCAGTGATCATTTCACTTGACAAGGTAAGGAAAGTTGGATTTGCTACAAAACATCCCCAAGCTGAGACCTCTTCTGATTCCTGCCTTCATCCCAGCCAGGAATCTCCTGGAAATCAAAAAATCCAGGAAAGGATTTGAGGAGCTCGGGAGGGACGAGAGTAAATGGCTTTTCCACAAATCTTTGGAATATTAAAATGTTGAGCTTTTGCTGACAATTGAACAGAAATGCTCCAAATGAGTTAGAACTTGACAAAAACCTCCAAAGAAATCAGATAATTCTGTTTTCTGGTAAAGGAACCTCTTAAAAGCCACAGAGCCAGGGTGTCATTGGCTTAATCCTCATGTGGACATGACAACAGCAATTCCAGGAGCTTTTCAGCTCAATCAAGTCTCACTCAGACCTGCAGGACCTTGAAGTCCTTTGTGTTGCTCCAACACAAAGAATTTATAAAATACTGTTTTTTTACAAAAAACCCTCTGTGAATTGTTGGACACACAAAATTCTCATTTTAAGTTTGCAGGGATATAAATATTTCAGCTGATATATTTGGGTCTGCAGGGCTGTCCAACAGAGGAGAGGGAGTTCCTTGTTTTGCCTCTATTTGCAGTGAAGTGCAGGTCAGGAGCAGTAATTCCATTAAAATCACCATCAGGTCAACCAAAAAATTGTTGACTTTGAAATCACAGATAATTATATTTATGCAGATATTTATTAAATGAAGCTTTATTAATTATTCTCTAGGGTTTGAGTGTGTGGGATGCATTTACCCAAAAAACCTGGAAGCTCAGATGCAGCTGCTGGGGCTTGGAGCAGCGTTTCATCATAAAGCAAAACACATTAAAATAAAAAATAAAATGAAATAAAATATAAAAAATAAAATGACATAAAATTAAATAAATTGAAATGAAATGAAATGAAAT
>NC_031775.1:31694963-31700694 GCF_001522545.3 Parus major | reverse complement strand
AAATAAAATAAAATAAAATAAAATAAAATAAAATAAAATCCCCAAGAGCAGGAGTGCAAAGGCCAGAGTGCAGCCACTCCCTTTTAGGAGCACAGTGTTAGGAACAGACCTGCACTGATGCTTTGGCACCACCACACCAGTGCCAGCAATCTGCATTATCAGGGGAATTAATTCCTGGTGTCTGCCTGGTCCCAAATGCTTTGGAGACTCTCATTAATGGAAAAATATGGGCCAAGAAGGAAACAGAGTAAAAAACAATTAAACAAACAATTTCCTGATCCCCTCCATGCCAAATTCTGGATTAATGAGCAAGATCAGCCTATGGCTTGGTGGAACACTTGATAACCCCACAGTTCCCATTAAATCCACAGCTCAGTGCGTGTGTTTGGTCCTTGTCTCTGAAGGAAAGAATTACTCACACTCAAAATTGCTGTCTGCTGGCATGGAAAAATATTCTTTGTATTTCTCTGTCCTGGCCAGGAAGGTTTTGGATGTTTATGTTGGGTACCTGTATTTTCCCATTAAATGATATAGGGACAGCTGGCAGTCTTTTTATGGATGCATTTACACAATGCTCCTGTGAGATGGGGAAATGTGATTAATCTGCTTTACAGGCAGGGAACCGAAGCAGAGAGAAGCCAAAACTCAGATCTGTAGAGATCTTAAAAAGCCCAGTGACACTGCACAGTTTAAAAGAAAAAACCCCACAACCCCACAAAAAAAACCCAACCTCAGTCAATATCTTATTGAAATATTGCAGCATCCCACTTGGTGGCTTCACCAGCAGACTGCCCTGGCTGAGGAAGGAGAAGAAACTCCCCTAAATGATCCAAAACAAACCAAAAAGAGGAAAACCAGAAACACAGAATAGTCTGAACTCAATCACCTTTGCCACCACGAGTGCTGCTGCAGCACTGCCCATCTGCCAGCAGCACCTCCAGCCCCAGAGCAGGCAGAGGAAGGTAATTAATTTTTCTCTCCTAATTAACAGTCCTCTAAAGGCAGTGCTGTAGCCAATGAGGTTTTCAGACACCCAGAGCCTGCCTCAGATCGGGGATATCACTTATTTTTGGAAAGGTACTCACAGACTTTTTCTCTCGTTCTGTCCTGACCTACTTTGGAAGACATCTCTAAAATAGCTTATTTCTCCCACAATAATTGAGTAAGCAGACAGAAAAATAATGCTGTGCTGCCCCTTTTCTACAGTGGTGCAGGCACTGTAAAAATGTGCTTATTAATAGGAAAACATAAATTAATCTTTTGTTCCAGAGGAAGAAAATTGTCAGTAAAAGCTGAAGAATAGAACATTTTATAGTGGTTCATGCAAAAAGCATGGCACAGTATTTTGTAGTAGAAACCAAGAATCACAGCACCAATCCCAGAATGGTTTGTGTTGCATTTAAGGATCATCCAACCCCCTGCCATGGGCAGGGAATGAGGGATTTTCCAATGAGGAAAATCATCATTTAGGAGGATTTAAGAGTTGTCTTTTTGGGTATAAAAGGTTCTTTCATGCTGAACTTGCTCCAGAGGGAACAGCTCAAGCTCTTCCTTCTGTCTGTCCCTCATTTTGGGAGTAGCTGAGGAGGAGCAGGGGATGTTGCACCACCTCCCTCAGCACATCCTGCATTCCACACTGTGCTGAAACATTTTGTTGCTTCAAAGAGGGTCTTTTGCCTTAGGTGTTACAACCAGAGGAAGCTGGAATGATTTTTTTTCTTTCTTTTTGCTGCTTTATTCTCAGTTTTCAAGCTGCATGCTAAAAACCCCCATCAACTATAGAAATGGGAATCTGTGCCACTACTCTGGCTAAGATAATTTGGGAAAATAAACATCCAATTCAAATTCCAGGTAGGATATTCATATTGCAGCTTAATTCCTGGAGAT
Organism: Parus major; assembly: GCF_001522545.3. Classification (NCBI taxonomy): domain Eukaryota; kingdom Metazoa; phylum Chordata; class Aves; order Passeriformes; family Paridae; genus Parus; species Parus major. Next base: position 31,698,807 of record NC_031775.1, on the reverse strand, counting down.
TGAAGTGATGTGTAGTGTAGGTATTTTCTCACCCACTCTCACTCCAGCAGCTGAGAGCTGAGGAAGGAGCTGTGGTGCTTTGGTGCACTGGTACATCCTGGAATTCAGATTTCCTGTTGAGTTCTGCCTCCAGCTCTGGGTTCCCAGCACAGGAAGGACATTGGAGCCAGGCAAGAGGAAATCACCAAGCTGATCAGAGGAATGGAGCAGCTCTGCTGTGAGGAAAGGCTGGGAGAACTGGGATTGTCCAGCCTGGAGAGGAGAAACTTTGGGGTGATGTCACTGTGGTCTTCCAGGACCTGAAGGGAGCCTACAGGAAAAATGGAAAGAGACAATTTACAAGGAGCTGGGAGGAGAAGGGGGAATGGCTTTAAGCTGAACAAGGATTAATTTAGATTTGATATTGGGCAGGGATTGTTCCTGGCAGGGTGGGCAGGCCCTGGCACAGGTGCCCAGAGCAGCTGGGGCTGCCCCTGGATCCCTGGCAGTGCCCAAGGCCAGGCTGGACATTGGGGCTGGAGCAGCTGGGACAGGGGAAGGTGTCCCTGCCATGGGACTGGATGGGCTTTAAGGTCCTTTCCTACCCAAACCATTCTGTGATTCCATTATAATTGATCTTCACAGAGAAACAAAGGGAAGCACTCGAGATACATTCCCACATCCAGATTAAAATTATCACAAATAGGAAAACCCAAAAACCAATGAGCAACCCCTGAATTTGCTGGCCTTGCCAATCTCTGGAGCTGTGGAGCTGTTTGAGCAGCAGCTCATGGAGTTTGTCACAATCTGAACAATCTCCAGTTCAACACTCATATGGAAAGGTGGAGTTGGGCATTTTCCTCTGACTCCCTTCTCAAGCAATGGAAGTTGGGAAAAGCCAAGAGGAGTGGGGTTTTACCCTGTTCCTTCGGCCAGCATTTTGTACAATGAGCACAAACAATAGAGCAGGATCCAGATGGGGTTTTGGCTGAAGGGGCTGAACGAGGGGAAAAACCCCACTGAAATGTTAAGGAAATACAAAGGTGGGATCCACATGGCAAAACCTCACCAATTCCTTCAGGAAAACTTTCACCCTTTTACTCTTTGCTGCTGAAGGCAGTCCTGGCTATGGGGAGTTACCCAGCAAGGCCTTGGCAGAGGCATCTCACATTATGCAAACTCCAGATTTTAAGATTTTGGGGAAATTCCTAACGCCATTTTCTCTGCTTCTGATAAAGGGGGCCTTATTGGCATGTATCTCATCTGATTAATTAGTAGTATCCTGCTCTGCTAATTAGGCAAAAAGTCACACCTCACTGACCTAACACAATGAACATAAAAATCCTCTCATGAAAAATACAGAAAGCTCATGTTCTACAAACCCTTTTTTATCCTCCCTTTTGTTATGCTTGATAGAAAATCATACCAGATACAGGTTAAGGAAAATCTGAGTTGCCTCCAGCAAAAATTTTGAGGTGGGCAAATGTTTTCATCCCCATCGTGCAGATTTGTTGTTAGAGGAATCCTGCAAAGTATTGACCTGAGCACTTGGAAAATGTGCAACAGTCAGTAAAAACAGAGTTACCAGATTCAGAGTTTTCTGCATGCTGTGCTGAAAGGTCATTGTGGCCAGCTCAGCTTTAAATGTGTTTAAATGCTCTGAAACAAAATTAAAAAAACCGTGACTCTGCAAAAAAAAAGTTGTGGGAAAATGGAGGGATGTTTTGGAATTGTAACTCTTTAGCACCTGGGCGTGATTGAAGAAAATGGAAGCTTTGTTTCAACACAAAAATAAAACAGAAGGGCTCTGTAAAGCACAGATCCATGAGCAGGATCCACATCCTGCTACAAGGGCACACTGAGAGAGCTGGGATTGTTCAGCCTGGAGAGGAGAAGCTCCAGGGAGAGCTCAGAGCCCCTGCCAGGGCCTGAAGGGACTCCAGGAGAGCTGGAGAGGGACTGGGGACAAGGGATGGAGGGACAGGACACAGGGAATGGCTCCCAGTGCCAGAGGGCAGGGCTGGATGGGATTTTGGGCAGGAATTTTTGGCCATGAGGTCCTGGCACAGGTGCCCAGAGCAGCTGGGGCTGCCCCTGGATCCCTGGAAGTGCCCAAGGCCAGGCTGGACAGGACTTGGAGCACCTGGGACAGGGGAAGGTGTCCCTGGGTGGCACTGGATGGACTTTAAATTCTCTTCCAACCCAAATCATTCTCTGATAAATCCACCTGAAAACAGCCATCCTTGGCATTTTAAGAAAAGATGAACAAACCTGGTGCTGCTGTAGCTGATTTGATTTGGCCTGAGCTGGTTTTATCTCCATCCACACCTGAGGGGATGTGCAAGAACAAAGTCAAGCCAGGTCTTCAAGTGAGGAGCTTTTCATCAACCTTTCAGTGTCTTTGAAGTCAATATTTTCACATAGAAATTAATCACGACTCTAGCACGACTTAAATAATGCTATGTTATCCCATATGTGGAAGAGAACCCAAATTTGCTTTTAATTTTTTAAAGACCAATGAAATTTAGGTTAGTTGAAAAAACTCGGGAGTGCCAACATTTTAATTCATTATTTTTGACCCAACAATTTCACCATTTCAAATCAGACAAGGGATGTTATCTCTGCAATTAAAGGCTATCGAGAATCTAAATGAGAAATCAAATGCTTTTTCATGCTGGTTTATTTTAGATTAGAGAAACTTGAACCAGATGTAAACCTGAATTGCTGAGGCATGAGAAGGGACTAACAGCAGAGTGATAAATATCTGAGTCGTGTTGTTCTAGGTGCAGATTTGCATTAACTCAAATAAATTGATCTGTAAGCTTTTCTAAAACTTAATTAATGCTGCAGAACAAAGCTGGAGATCAATTATCAGCTTGATATCTTGGCACAGATAAAGCTGAACTAAATTAACCATCCAAAAATATATGGTATCAATATCACGTTGAAATGATTACTGGCATGGGACAGAAATGGATCCCAGTGCAGCCTGAAGCAGAATCCTTTATTCCCAAATGTTGGAAATGCAGGAATTCTATCCATAAACTCTAATTTTTCCTTAGCAAAAGGAGCATTTATGCTGAATAAAAAAGAGAAATAAGAGACTAGAGATGCACAGACACAGTGAGTGTTTTTCAAAGCCTGCTCAGGAGCTGCTGACTCTTTTTTTCTCCAGAATAAGAGAATTTCCTGGTGAGCTGGTGGACAGCTATCATGAAATTGTTAGTTACTGTTGGGAATTAGGTGGCAGTATTGAATTAGTGAGACAGAGATGTAATTTCTGTGTGTCTGGTAACTCTTCAGGTAACTCTTTGGTTTTTCTGCCTTCTTCTGCTCCCTCTTTAGGCCGATTTTTTTTGTGTAATTAGGTCCTTTTTATTAAAGTCTGTGCAGTGCAGTGTTGTCTGCATCTTGAAATGAATATAAGGGATGTGTGCAGGAATGCAGATTCCCTGGTTAGGAAGTTCACACACACAGATAAAAGATTCAGAATACACCAATTGGAGAAGTTCTTCTGGAGGAGATATTTAAAATTTCTTGAAATTTACTGATATATTGCAATCCATATATTTTGTAATGAGGACAAACATGTAAAGTTTTATATCAAAGCATCCCAAATGAGGCTCCAAGATTGCATTCCATGCAAGAAATATAAATTAATAGTGCATCTTACCCATTGGATCTGAATCTCCATAGATCTTCACATGCTCAATCTGCATTTCCTGCTGCAACAAGAAAAAGAAATTAAAGGTGTTTCCAGTTCAGTGGTGGTGTTGAGGTAGGGATGGATGATGGATGAATGGATGGATGGTGGATGGATGGATGATGGATGATGGATGATGGATGGATGGATGGATGATGGATG
>NC_031775.1:31671720-31691720 GCF_001522545.3 Parus major | reverse complement strand
CATTTCTTTTATTTCCATTTCTTTTATTAACTATTAATAATGATATATGCTCTTTGAAGTGCACTCTGTTTACACATAAAGAGCATAATGGAATGGCAATGATGAGGCAGAAGGTAAATCTGTGTTTCTGAACAAAACATTTTTAAATGATAAAGTAGTTCCAAGTAAAGAAAATGCAAGGAAAAAATTGGTCACTTGGGATGCTGTTGCTGACTTTTGGGACTATCTAAAGATTGCTGACTAGATTAGATTAAAACCACCATAGCACACAATTAAATTTTCATGGAAAATATTAATTTTAAATATTGATGACAATCCTTTCTTGCTAACCACTTAAAAAAAAATAACAGTAGCAGCTCAGTGGTATCAGTAAAAGTGGCTCAAGTGAGAGTTACAGGGTTGGTAATGTCCATTGTGTGTCAGCAGAAATTGTTGGCAAATCCAGCTCTGTTGGGATTTGGGGATGTTGGGATTCTGTTGGGATTGGGGATGGGATGGCACCAGTGTCATCTCTGTGGGGCAGCTTCTCCAAGGCTTGGTCACACTCTGCTCTGAGGTGAAATAAGAGGAAAATAAGAGGCAGAGAGTGTGTAAGATCCACAGCCAGGGTGTCTTCTTTGCATGGAGCCTTCACCTCAAACTGCTGAAGATTGGAAAATTGTCCAAATGAAAGAAAAGGCCACGGAGCTGCTCCGAGGGCTGGAGCCCCTCTGGAGCCAGGCTGGGACACCTGGGGGGCTCACCTGGAGAGGAGAAGCTCCAGGGAGAGCTCAGAGCCCCTTCCAGGGCCCAAAGGGGCTCCAGGAGAGCTGGAGAGGGACTGGGGACAAGGGATGGAGGGACAGGAGCCAGGGAATGGCTCCCAGTGCCAGAGGGCAGGGCTGGATGGGATTTTGGGCAGGGATTGTTCCTGGCAGGGTGGGGAGGGGCTGGGATGGAATTCCCAGAGCAGCTGGGGCTGCCCCTGGATCCCTGGCAGTGCCCAAGGCCAGGCTGGACATTGGGGCTGGAGCAGCTGGGACAGGGGAAGGTGTCCCTGCCATGGCTGGAGGTTGGAAGTGGATAATCTTTAAGATTCTTTCCACCCCAAACAATTCTGGATTTCCTCTGTCAGGCAGTGACTTCCCTGATGGGATGGAAAGGTTGCTTTTGCAGACAGCCCTTATTCCACTCTAAACTGATCTCTCCTGCTCTCTGCCTGACATCTCCCTCAAGGACCATGGAAAAACAACAGATGAGAGTTGTGCAACCCCTCCTTAGAGCGAGGATCTCTCCTTGCTGCTGGCCATGGAGTTCCTGCCTTGGTGGGGCCTCTGCTCCCACAGCTCCAGCTCTGCTGGGCCTGGCTTTGCCAAGTTCTGATCCCAAAGCCACAGAAAGGAGCAGACTGGGGCAGAGAGGTTATGTGCAGGGAAGGAACTGCAGGTAGCAATGTGTTTTCTGGTTTTGTTCCTTTTTAAGGCTCTCAGGAACCATGAATTGCCTCAAACAGTGGGGTTTTTTTTAAGTTTTACCTGAAAAACAATGCTTTTTTACCTAGATTTTTTACCTAGAAGGCAAAATGTAAAGGGGGAAAAAAGCATTTATAGGGTTTGCATATGCAGTTATTGAGGATATAATTTAAAAAGCAAACAGGAAGCAAGAAGGAGGAATTTGAGACAGAAACCAGGAGAAAACAAAAAGCAGAAGTGAGACAGCCCTTTAAGAGGATGCAAAATGTTGGCACTGAAGCCAAAGCTCTGCCACCTTCTTCATCTCATTTGTCTCAGAGAAATCCTCAGGACTGAGCTCCATGAAAGTGCAGGAAAAAGTAAATCCTGTGGGAAAACACATGGTGGGGATCTGACAAAACTCACACTGATGCTCTGGTGACCACCTTCCTCCCATCCCTAGAGCTTAAAAACCCTAATGAGGTTTCACTGAACCTGGAACAATGGAAACTGAAATTATCAATGAAAAAAAAAAGACCACTAATTTTTATTTTTTTTTTATTAGTGGCCTTTAATTGTTGGAACTGTGAGAATAACAGAGAGCAATTAACAAAATATGTAATTTTATTTTGATTGATGGCTGGGCTGAAGAAAAACACTTTTTTTTTTTTTCTTTGAGGTTAATGTGCGTCATTCAAACAACTTAAAAATAAATAATCGCCCCCTGTTCTTTGCTTATTACATTTCTGTTAGGATTCCTTGCAGTGTGAGCCAGACCTTGTCTCTGTTGCTATGGAAGTCTTAAGTTTTACCAGAGAAAAAGAGTTTAAAAATGTAAATGGGAGATTGACTCAAAGATATTGATTGTTGCTATAAAGTGCATTGTAATTTCATTCCTTCCTTGCTATATATCTTCTTTTTAATATCAGAATAGACTTGTAACGTAAGTTTCAAGCTCATAACAAGAATTTTTACATCAGAAAATAATTATCTCAGGAATTAGATGAGATTTTGGTTTTAATTGTGGACAAGAGAGACCTTGAAAATGATAAGGAGACTTGTGAGGGAGGAAAGAACAGTGCACAACTCACTGGCTTTATCAGTCTAGGGAGTAAAAATATCCTAAGTTTTTGAAAACTTTATTTTCATTTATGTCCTTTGAAGAGGAAAAAGAAGGTTATTTCAGGGAGTTTGGAGTTTCTCTGTTAGGAATGATGCTCCAAAAAAATCAGATTTAAAGTGAAGCCCATTTTGACTTAAACATTTTGGATTGTTGAGAAAGGAGTATTATTTGCAATTTGTAGACTTAAATCTGAAGCTTTGGAGCAAACACCCTGAAAACTTTGGCTTTTTTCACACTTCATACATGACTTGATTTCTGTTGGGTTTTTTTTGGTTGTTTCTTTTAAGCAATAAAGGTCTGAAATCCATGAGGAAAAAAACCCAGCACTGAAATTGGCTGTGAAATTGAATGATAAGAAATTTGGGGATAAATTAGCAATGAATGTATTCAGGCAGTGTGATTGTGGATAGAAAGGTGTGGATTGATAGATCTCCAGATTTATCCAGGGATTGGAAACCCATTTGGGATATTCTTCTGAACTGCCCTGGAATCACAGCAAAACTGTCCAGCCAGAAAAAGTCCACAGGCACTAAAACTAGAGTTATAATATTTGTGCAGGGAATCTAAAGAGTTCTGGCTGCTGCAATCTCGAGACTGCTTGGAGCAATTAAATTTCTGTGTCACTCTTGATTACATCAGAAAGGTGGGGCAAGCACAGAAAAATGCAATAGTGGAGTCTCTTTGATAATCAGATTTATGTTCTTAAGCTCCAGAGAAAATTTGGAAAATGGATTATAAGCAACTTGGTCACTTAGATAACATAATCATTTCTTTGGAAAATACCCTGAAACACCCAATAACCCAGAAATAGCTTTAGCCATCACTGGACAATGGGAGAAAAAGGAAGAAAAACCCATTCTCTGGCTTTGCTGTGGATTTTGAAGCTCCCTAAATCCCAGCTTGGTGCTACTCTTGGAATCTCTTCGGTTTCTTTTGTTTATTCGGACACGACTTCACGCCTGCAACCTTATTTTGTTCAATCACCAACATAACAAACAAGTTTTTTTATGCATGATTTGCTCATTAGTGGCTGCTTCAAACACCCCATCTCCCGGTACATAATCCAATTTTAAGAATAATTGGGAAAATGATGTCTTGTAATTAGCATTCCGAAATCTGGTTTAATCCGTGTGGCTCTGGGTCAGCTGGGGAGAAGCAATTTCAATTAGTGATTAATTGCCTGGGCTGGGGGAGCAGGGAGGGGGGTGTTACACAACCCTGAGGTGTCACCTCCCTTGGCCAGGCTGCTCCAGGATCTTCCAGAAAACTCAAGCTTGCCAGGGATTCACTTGGCAGAGCCTTCCCCTTTGATTTATCTCAGATCTGGGAGGATGTGATCCTGCACCTTTGGAAGCTGGAGGGATTTTAGCAATTCCCTTGGACCAAACTCCAGCCCTGGGTTAATTTGGGCTGGGCTCATTAGGGCTGCTCTGTGTGTGTGTGTGTGTGTTTGCAGGCATTTGGGGATGCTCTGGCCACACACCAATCCCAGGAATGTAAAATTCCCAGCAGTAAAATCCCCCCTGGAGCCTCTTCACAGCCAGGCTGGGGATGCTCCTCCTCATTGACTCATTTGTGGCACTGCACAAGTAAAACTTTGCCCTGAGATCTTCCCCTATCAGGAGAAGCATCTGGCAAAAAGGAGGAGTGAAAAAACTTCCCAACAGACAAACGAGAGCAGACTTATTAAGGTTGGAAATATCCTTATAAACCTGTCCTGTGCAGAGAAATGGAGATTTTTATTGCTATGCAAATATCTGATGTGTACAAGTCTCACAGGCTGCAGTGGAGATGAATCATTTCAATTGACTTAATCACTACATATTCTGTTAAAAGGTTATCTGAGAATCTCACCAAGTACCACTGCTAATGGCTGGCATGTTTAGGCCATTGTTTTAAAACTCAAAAGTAACGAGGTTTCCTGTCTGACAGAGAAACAAAACCCCAGGAGCTCGACAGCCTGACTTTTTATTTTGGATGCTTCACTTAATAACTCCTCAGAGGAAAAGAGTGACAGCATAGGGATTTATGGTCTCACTTCAAGGTATTCCACAATCCATCCTGAGAAAGTCTCACCATTTTCTTAAGCTATTTAAAATAGAATGACCATGGGTTTATAAGTGTCTCATTTCTAACTTGTTGCTCCTGCTCTCCTCAGTCTGGATGCAGCTGGAGTTCACACCGTGGAGAAATCCCACTGGCTCCCATTTTTCCATCCATATTAGATTTAATTGTGCTGGCTAATACAAGGATTTAGGGGATCAGCTTGGGCAATATTTCTTAATGATATAAAGTAGCATAGGAGCACAGAGCTTGAAGCAGAGGATTGAATTCTCAGGCTTAATGAGATACGGGGCTCCGGTTTATCTATTCAGGCAGGGATTTTTATTGACAGCAGGAGCAGGAATGCAAGCTTTGGGAACAAAGTGAATTCAGCAGCTACCCAGAAGATCACCTTGACTGCAGCTCCTGCCGTCAGATGCCCAATCTGCCAGGAAGCTTCTGCATTATCCCCAACCTCAGTCCAAATCTGAAATCCAAAGATTTGAACTCATCCCTCCCATTTTCTTCCACTGCAGAGCAGCTGGCACACGGAGCTGCCTCTGTCCTCTCAATCTTCTTTTCCTTCCCTCAGTAATTTTCCACTTTGCACCCCTACACACCTTCTCCCCTCACTTGTTGCAATTGGTTTTATGCAAAATGGGCTTAGTCCTTCCTGAGCCACATCCCTGTGCCAGCACATGGATGGAGGAATGCAGATACATCACAGAATTCCACAGGCTGGCTTGGGTTGGAAAGGACCTTAAAACTCATCTCATTACACACCCTGGGACACCTTCCACTGTCCCAGGTTTGCTCCAAGCCCTGTCCAGTCTGGCCTTGGGCACTTCCAGGGATCCAGGGCTGCTCTGGGCACCTGTACCAGGGCCTGCCCACCCTGCCAGGGAACAATTCCTGCCCAATATCCCATCTAAACCCACCATAAACTCATTATATTCTTACTGATCATAAGCATGGGGGTGTATTTTACAAACTCAGCAGTAATACAGTGTCTGCACCCCAATAATTTATTCCTGTGGTACCAGTTTGGGCTTGGCTTAGCCTGAGGGTGGCATCTGGGCATGGATCTCAGCAGGGCTGTGATGGATGTGGCACCTGCCCTGAGTGATGGGACAGTGAAATGATGGCAGCCAGCACTGCTGCTGGGAGCAGGGGTTGAACTTTGGGGTTCTGGGGGTGCTGAGCACCCTCTGCCAAGATCACTGGGATCAGGACATGGCCCCAAAGGCACAGAGGGCACCCAGGCCGCTCACAGCCACATTTTCATTTCTGGAGATCACACAAACCTATCAAGAAATCCTCAAGTACTTCCAGTGCACTCCTTGGTGGCTTCAACACCGATGTCAATTTACATGCAGATGAGGTGCAGCCCTCCAGCTCTTGGCAATTTGCCACAGCAGCCTTTGCAATTGGCCCCAGTAGTTGGTGTTTTATGGGAAAGCCATCAGTCATCCCACAGCACCCAGGGAGCAGAATTTCCCTGCATGAGCTGCATAAAGATGGCACTGCACACTCCTGTCCTACCCACAGCTCAGGGATTCTGCTCCCAGCACTTGCTTGGCTCCTTGGTTCCTTCCCCAGCCTGCTGAGCAACTGCAGAAATTGGATTTATAGGATTAAAACAATAGGGTGTTTTGGAACCGAAATTCGGCGTTCTCATGTATGTGCAAGTGATAATCCCTGGATTAAAAACCGAGTTTTACTGTCCTGTGTACATTCCTTCTTTGCAAATATTGTATTTCCATTTCACTGGCTACAGGGTACATTTGCTTCTCTGTAGAGAACATCACAGAGGAAAAATAATTCTTGGGGGCAAAATCCCAGGCTTGGTCATCCCTACAAAAAATATTTGGGGGAAGAATAACTCTAGAAATTCCTCCTGTTTACAGCTTGATTGCTTTTTCTAGTGGAATGTTAATAATGCAGCAGTGGCCAGAGAGGGTCGATAATGAGGTAATGTGTATTTATGGGCTCTGTGTCCAAATGATCCTTAGTGCATGGTTATTTGAAAATAAATAGTGTATTGATTGAAACAGCTACAGGACAAAATGTGCTTTCAACACGTGGGGAGAGCTGATAATTACTTGGAATATTTTTCCTTGTTGCTAATAAATCAACGAGTTTATTTTTAGCTCTTTTGTATAGAAAGGCAAATCCACTCAGAACAATATGATAATTTTTTATAGTTTGGGTTTGTTTTTTTTTTTAAATACATTTTCAGGGTTTTCTGCATCAGTTTAAAAATTCTGTGATGACAATACAATATTCACACCTATTTCCCATCACTGGGATGTCTCCACAGTCTCATTTCAACACAGTCAATACCACTTTGAAAGAGATTTTAAATGGCATTTAATGTAGCCACACTACTAATATCCCATTAAAACCACATAACCTCCTGTCATGGGAAAAATCAACAGAACGAGCTGTGAGTAGTGGAATTTATGGAGTTCAACACCCAGCTCTTAAAACTCTCAATTTTGGGGGGGTGAAGTCTTCATGGCAATATTTTTGGGAAATAAATGAAAAATACGTGAAAGATGAAGGAAGGGATGAAAAAGCCATGAAAAGAACAAAGCAGGGTTATCAGAGGAAGAGATTCCCCTTGGTGATTCGATGGATCCTGACCTCATATTCCGTTTTCCTTGTATTCTAAAGCCAACAGATAAAATTCCTACAGAGAGAAAGAGCTGACGTAGCTTATTGGGTAAATATCTGATTAAAAATTTAATTCACTTCTGAAAAAGCTGGAATGGCTGGAAAATTTGGAGTTTCAAGCAGGAATTATAGGGACAACTTGCTTGTTTTCTTTCATCCCAAAATTGCACATGAAAAATTAAAGGTTATTTTTAAAACATTTAATAACTCTATTCCGAGCTGCAGGCGGTAGAATCGGGCTTTCCCCAAATATCTGGGATGTTGAGATGTTTGAACCAAATATTTGGTATTGATATTTACCTATGAAATACTCATCCCAAATATTTAGTGTTGACTCTTGTGGAGAGATGTAAATATTGACCTGCAAAGCTGAGCTGGGGAGGAGGAAGATACTTTTTTGTCTTTTTTTTGTTTTAAAGTCAGCAAACATCACAGTTTCCCACATCATTGCCCAGTCCTTGGATTTTGTAATGGGAAAAATGCAGATTAAGGAAGTTTGAGGGTGTGTTTACTGTCCACAGGGCAACACACCCCAAGTGTAACACATCCTCCTCCGCTTGCCTTTGCCCTTTTAGTCTTTAGATCCTTTTCAGTGAGGTCACAGCTAAGAAAACCACATTATTGTCTCCTCTAGGCACTTTTTTCAAGTGCCATTAAAATCTATAGCATTCTGTCCCTTGGCCTCTTCTATAATTCATAAGTATTTTGTAGTTGTGATCTTTTATATTAAGAACTTCCAAACCCCCCTAAACTATCAACTTCAATCCCACTTAATTGCCTGCCTGCAGCATCAGAAAGCAAAAAAGATGAATCATTTATTCATTTATAAGCCTTCTCTCCACAGCACATCCAAGCTTTGTAGATTTAAGAACAACTTTCCTAATACCCATAAGTTTAAAAGGAGAATGTTTATAACACAGAGCTATAAGCAATTCCCAGGCAATTGAGGTATTTTTTTTCCCTTTGAATGTGCCATTTTGGTAATTCAAAGGCCAGCTAATGGTTTTTTTGGGTAGGAAGGATGGGGGTTAGAGGGCATTTGTTGAGGTGGTTGTAAAGCCAGCCCAGATTCTGTAATTGCCAGAGCAAGGCAGCAGCAGCAGCTGCAGCTCTGTTTATTGATCTGTGATTCAGTGTTTGTGCTCATGGGCACAAGTCAGCACTTCCAGCAGATCAGCACGGGGGCTGAAGGATCAATCGCTCCTTCCCCCTCCTGATCCATTTTAATTGGGGTATCAAAGGTGCTGTAATCCTCTCTCAGGTCAGGAGATGTGTTTGAAGCTGGAACAAAGCTGTGCAATAAGAGCAGAGATTCCCCTATGCAGATGTGAGGGAAAACCTCCTCATGCCAGGAACCCACCCCAAAGCAGCAGCTTGCTTTAAATGGTTACAGCAACCAACTCAATAAATAAAGTGTTCTCTTCCCTCACCTCTCCCTTGACTGCAGGACTGAAAGGCAAACTGCAGGACAATGGTGCTCCAGGGAAATTATTAAGCTGAGGCTCAGAGTCTTTATTTTGACATTCAGAAGCAAGCCAGAGTGCAGACAGGTTACCAGGCATGTGGGGGCTGAGCTCAGGTGAACTTCAGCTGTGTCTTTTTCTCTTTTGGAAAAAACTTCTCTTTCCTTCCATCCTCCTTTCTTTCATTCTGTTTAACCAATGAGAAATAATTCTAAGGGAGAAGAAAAAAATGATTCCCTGAACTGGTTGTTGCTGCTGGTTGTTGTACTCGAGAGAGAGGTGTGATCAGAGCTGGGCTAGCAGCTTGTCAAAACACAGGAGTGCTCTGTGGTGGGACTGGGGCTTTTCCACTTTGGTTTAGAGCTTTGTCACCTCTGCTTTTAGCCATGGGAGATGTTAAGGCTTTCACATTCCCTGTGGAAAGTTGGTCTGTAGCTTTTTAGGATTTCCTGGCAGATATCCCATGGAGAGAGGTGGAGGGAGAAATGAGGTTTCTCCATTTCTGCTGTGCACATCAAGAGAACTTCAAGAGAAGTTTGGAGTGACTTCTCCCACCTAACTTGGGTTTTCTCCATCCTCTGGTCCTAAGAACTTCTCCAAGCAAGTTGAAATTGATAAATCCACGTGCTCTAGGCTTTCTTCCCTCTGAAGAAAGCATCTTGCCCTCAGGCTAACGCTGCCCCTCACACACAGCCCTCTTCCAGGGGAACTCAGAAATAGCTCTGGAGAACCAAGAGAGGATTTTATCTGGGAAAGAGCTCAGAAGATTTTAGGCTGCCCAGCTGGAACTCGAGAGGTGGAATAAAGACAGAAGGGACACAGCTGCTCTGACTCCTCTTGGGCTGCAAGCGTGGGGAGAGCCAGGTGGAGACCTCAGTCCTGAGAAACAAAAGAGCCACAATTCAGGGATTTCAGGGGAGAGGTGCAGTGTCCCTCAGGGTCACAGCTGAGTGGGGAGGACAGACCCTGCTGGCAGGAGGGGTGACATCCTGGCTGTCCCCTTGCCACACCAGGCACCTCTGCCCCGCTGCCAGCAGGGAGGTGAAGGGAGAGCTCCCTGCCCTAATTAATTTACAGTGACCTGCAGATAAATCAAGGCTGAAAATGCATCCCTTGGAATTTACATTCCAGGCACATATTTACCCAGAGCCTTCAGAGCAGGCTCCAGCAGGGCTGGCTCACGGCAAGGGCAGCTTCTGGCTCCTGCTGAGCTTCCACAGGTGGCACACCTGGAAACAGCGGGTTTGGCACCTGCTGCAAGCTTCACTCCCTCCTTTTTCAGGAGGAAATCACTTCTCAAGGCCTCTACAAGAGGCTGCTGGTGAAGGGGAACCCAGGCTGCTGCTGCTGCTTTGGGAATCCCTGCATTCCAAGGAAAATGCTGCTCCAGCACCCGCAGACTCCCGGGTGGTTTCAGCTTTCCCCGGGCCATAAAGGACGGGGATGTGGAGCCACAATCCAGGAGGAGAAGGGAGGGTGGGGATTTTTCAATGTGTGTTTCACCAGGTTTATTTTCTTTGAGAACTGGGGATTATTTTGTATTTTGACCAGTTCAGAACAGTTTCATGCTGTGCTGTGGGAGCAGAGAGATGTGAACCAGAAGCAAAACTGTACTCAAAGGTGTCCAATATCAGACCTGGAGGCCCTCACACAGCAAAGAATAAACACAGGTAATTCTGAATAATTTGATTCCTCAAATTTTCCTTCAAAACTGACAAATTGTCCTCATTTAATTTTGCATTTAATTGCAGCTGCAGCACTGGACTCATCTTAGTGATTTTAGATTAAAAAAGCTTCTGCCTACACAAATTGGGTAACACATCCTGCCACTCTTTTTACACCCAGAAACAGGCAAAGATTCGAGATCTTATTAAATACATTTGAAGTCTGAAGTGGTGAATCTATGACAGGGATTTGTGAAGATGGGAGCCCCGAGTGGGAAAGGTATCCTGGTAAATAAAATAATTAGGGGGAAAAGTGTCAGCACACGAAGCAGGGGAGGGACAGAATGAGAGAGGCAAAGCTTGGCTGGGCTGGGAATGCACAGCAGGTGTTTGGACAGCAAACAGGCATTAGTGGATGATTTTATGGCAAGCCTAGAGTGAAATGAGAGAATGCTGCAGATGGAGGTGAACCGATGGACAAAGATAGGTGCCTTTAAAAATGAACATGCACGGGGAGAGGGGATTGAGGCAGAGCTGCAACAAAACTGCAGAGATGGATGCAGAGGCATCAGCAGAGAGGAGAGAGGCAGGAGAGAAGGAGGGGAAGTGGATCAGGGAGTCCCTGCGGAGGCAGCGATTATCACTTCCAGATAACTTTAATAGTCCTTGAGATGCTGTTATCAGGAGAAGGAGCTGGAAATGCAGGCCGAGATAAAGGGGATGGCAGCTCTGACACGGCGCTGTCGGAGCATCCACCCCACCTCTGAAAGGAGATGCTGAGGCTCGGATTGGACCTGGTGCCCCTGGGTCAGCTCCAGCTCCAGCACCCAGCACAGACCGAGGCTGTGGCAGATTTTCTTTGTGTTCTCTGACTAAACTTGCTGGGTTTGCTGTTTTCCTCTGAAAAACGGGATTTGAGCAGGTGATCTGGAAGTGGTTAGAGGACAGAAATGTCCTGGGTTAGTTCTATGCTTCTTATTTTATGTGTTTAAGAATTAAAATCCAAACTCTTTGGAAAGGTCTCTCCAAGGCTCTTTTCCTTGCTTTACATAGTTGATTTATGTATCTATACATTTTTATATAGATATGTATAGGTAGTTGAAATTTATAACGGAGATATAATTTTATAAATATAAATTATACTACTCTAAACTGTACTCTGGAACCTCTGCCCTGCCATTTAATCTTCTGATGGATTTATTGCTTATTATGTTGCCTGTGGTGCATGTACTGCTTATTTTCCCTTTCTCTTCTCATGGATATGATGTCCCCAGCTATTTTCTCACCTGCTATAACATTCATTCCTCCTCCCCAACCTGATGCATCAGAAATCAAAATCGTGGTTGGGAAGCAATCAGAGAAAAAGCACCCTGTGAGCTGAAGGCATGGCTCTGCCTGCTAAGTGTGTTACCCTCCTGTTCCTGATGTTTGGTGTCCTGCAGGCTGTTCCCATTAGGAGCAGACAGTGTTGATGGAGTTGTGTCACCCTCTGATGAGCCCCTGTTTGTTTCCAGGGAATGTTCCCACTCCCATTTCCCTGTGCAGAGCAGGGCTGGGTCTGTAGGAGCCCCCAACCCCCCTGACTCAGTGCTCAGTACCAGGAATTTTTTCTTCCCTTTATCTTTTCTGAGTGATGCTTCTTTGTTGCCTTTTCTTGCTGGTTCTCCCTTTTTGTCTTTCTTTCCCTTCCAAAGAGGCCTCAGAACTCTGCCCCAGTGTGTGCAGGGAGGCTGCTGCTCATGGGTTACTGACACAGCTGCCTGTGTTATTTTTCTAGAAGAGAATGTGTTTTTTTTTTAACTAATGGCATAACCAGAGTTATTCCAACTGACAGGAATAATCTCTCTGATTTGGAACCTGATCATTGCACCTTGTTACAGGTGAGCTCCTACTGAGAGCAGAAGGGTTTTAATGCTTCTTTCTTGAACTTCATACAATCCCAGACTGGTTTGGGTTGGAAGAGACCTTCAAACTCATCCATTCCCACCCCTTGCCTTGGGCAGGGACACCTTCCACTGTCCCAGGTACTCAGCTGGAACAACAGCTCTGTATCTCCCTTCTTCCCAGTTTCTGGCTGAAATGGCTCGATAATTTTGTATTTTTTCTGCTCTTTCTTTGTGTGAGGGTTTGACAGTTGTATAAAGGAGAAAACAGCTCAAGGGTTTAGGTGCTGCAGCCAGTTCTGAATGCGATGCAGTCGAGGATCAGATGGTCCTCACCCAACAGTGATGTGTGCCAGGCTCCTGCTGGGAAAAAAAATAAAATAAAGAGGAGAAAAAAAACAAAAAAAGGAAAATAAATAATTGAAAATAAGCAGCACTAAGCAGCTAGGAAGTTAAAATGCTCATTTTAAAGACCAGCTCATGTTTATTGTATAACAAAGAGGAAGAAGTCCTTTAATTAATATTAACAATTGAGAGCAGATTAGACCAAAAATACCCTATTACCACTTTCTCTAATCCACCTCTAATTGTGTACCACGCTATCAAGGAGCACTTAAACCCCAAAAAGCCTCAGTGAGAAGCAGAAGGCAATTGTCTGCTTCAGCATCTCCAACAGTTGGACGTGGAAGTCATCCAGCTCCAATTGTCTTTTATTTCATCCTTCCAGTGCCTCCACAGCCCTGCAACAGTTTGGGGAGTTAAATGGGGGTCTGTGGGGTGCAGCCAAACCCCCAAAACGCAGGAGCTACCACTGAGGAGGAAATTTATTCCAGGGGGAGAGGACTGAGCTTGTCCTTCTCTGGATTTGTGCAGAAACAGAACATCTTTCGAACACTTTGCCAGAAAAAATGTGGATCTGATTACTGCTCGTTTGCATTCCTTTTTCCTTAAGTTTGGAGAAGGCAAAGCTCTCCAGTGAATTAATTAATTTCACTCCATTTTGACAGAGTGCTTAAATCAGCTCAGAAGTGCCACAGCTGAGTAAACCCAGCTCGCAGGCCGTGATTGCTTCTTTTGGAAGGCCCTGCTCAACAGCAGCAGCAGCTGAAACGCAGCAGCCAGGAGAAGCACTTCATTAAAGAGCTGTGGCAACACTGCTCCAGCCTCCTCCTACAGGAAACTCAGGTTTTAAAGAGCGATAAGGAATTGTTTCTTTGCTTTTGTGCTTTCATCATCCCATGGAAGATGTTCCACTGTGTCCCAGAGCTGATCCCTCTTTAGCTGCCCAGCCCCGTGTGCATCCACAACAGGTTTGCAAACCACAGACAGAAGTTTGCAGCTGTTTTTTCTCAAGGCTGGAAGTTATTTTGTTGGTATGTAATTAAATTGAGATATTTAATTAACCTGGAATGGTCAGAACTTGTATGATTGAGATAGCTCTCTCTCACACTTCATATATTATGTAAGTACATATTGTAGTATTATATTTATTGTATTATATTTATATAAGCATTTATGTAAGTATTTATATGAGTATTATAAGTATTATATTTATGTAAGTACATTAATATAAGTACTTATATAAATATAAGTACATTTATATGTACTTATATAAATATAATATTTATAATACTCATTATTATTTACTATTATTATTTACTATTATTATTTACTATTATTATTTACTATTATTATTTACTATTATTATTCACTATTATTATTCACTATTATTATTCACTATTATTATTCACTATTATTATTCACTATTATTATTCACTATTATTATTTACTATTATTATACTATTATTATTTACTATTATTATACTAGTATTATTTACTATTTACATTACTATTATTTATATAATATATATATATAAATAATATATATAATATATATCTTACACTTAGCCCTCCAAGGTAGATTCCCCTCTCAAAAGGTCCATCAGCCTTTCCTGTGACAACATTTGTCCCAAAGAAAATGTACACTGAAAATCTCATTACAAATGTACATATCTGTGAGATGACCTGACAGGCTTCAAGAACAAAAGTGTTTTCCCATATTGATCCAAGTGGACACAATCTGTGGACCAGCTCCTGTGGAATATGGATTCTTTCCTTGCCTGCCATTTAATTTTTTTTTAAGTGCAGCAGGATTTGAAGATGGAATCACAGATCCTTCTGCCTCTAATTCCTGCACCAGGTATTTTCACACTTCATTGTGAGACAAAAATTCAAATGCAGTCACCTACAGTTTAGAGGTGGAAATTGCATTTGTGTCATCTTTATCAGCGCTGTTTTCCCAAATTCCAGCTCATAAGCACAGCCATCAGCCTCATCCACCTGCTTAAGTTTTGATCTTCTAAAACCTGCCCTCATTGTGACCTCTTCAGAAACATCACCCTCCCCTCTGCAGCCAGATAAACTTCTGTCATCTGTCTCCCAGCTCCCTCTTCCCTCTTGAATTATTTACTGAGGTCATGAATTTCTTAGAAAATCAGGCAACAAGACAAAGAGAAGAGAGCCCTTTGTAGGTTTGTGTTTGGGAATTAATTTACTGCCTTGGACTGGGAAATGGCCGAAGGGAAGATGTGAAACCCCATACAGGACACGATGAAATTGCTTCTTGTTGCTCCTTGTCTCAGGTCAGGCAGGTTATTGTGCCTGGAAATTTCTTTTATACAAGATCCAGTTGCTGCAGAGGACGAAGTAATCAAAACCTTGGGAGCCTCAGCAATTTACATGGAAAAGCAGAGATGATACCTCACATCTGCTCCACTCAGGCCAAGGCTGCAGCCAGGATGGCTTTGAAGAGGTTGTGTCTAAAACAGACCCAGAGGAAGAGTTTAGCAGCAGGAAATTGTGATCAGAGGGGAGGGTGCAGTCCTGGGCTTGCTCTGAGGCTTCGTGGCACCATCTGCATTTTCATAATCTTATTTGGAAAGAAGAATAGGCATTTCTGGGTTGAAGCTGTAATGGGAGAACTGAACAGCACAGGTAATTCTAAGGTTGTGATCCAGTGCTTTTCCATTCCCTAGGTAATTCTGAAGTTCTAGTGGGCAAACAGCACATTTTAGCTCTTCTTTTTTATATAAAATCATATAGATTAGTGTTAGAGTTCAGTGCAGCCTCTCATGCTGTGAAACTGAGGGTTTCTGAGCAAACCAGCTGGATCTGTGGATTTTCCAGGGTGGAGGGCAGAGGAGCTGTGGGATGGGAGCCCTGGGAGCTTTTACCATCCCCATCCTTGGGGTTTCAAGGCCTGCTGGGGGAAAATCCTGAGCAAATGTGTAGGTATTGAATCTGAACCTTCTCGAGTCCCTTCCCACTGGGGAATCTTGGGATCCTGTGAACAATTTTATAGATATTAAAATTCACGTGTACTATTCAATCAACAATTCATGGGGGAGTTTTTTCTGACCTCTGTGAGCCCTGAGTGAACCTGTGAAAACGTGAAAGGGAAAACATCAAATTTCTCCTGTCTGAAATGATCTATTTCTTTTGCTGTGGCTGCCAAAGTGAGAGGCACAGTCCCATCTGTCCTGCAGCCCTGGCCAGGCTCCCCAGCTCATCGGGGCAGGCACTGAACAGAGACTGCAGTGGAGCAGTGCCAGAGAATTGGTGGCTGAAGGAAAAGCTCAGGACACATGGGGGACTCTCACCAAAGCTGGGGGAAGTGCAAGGTCACTGTGAGGATCTCAAGAGCTGTCCCAGGTCTTCGGTTCCTGCACCAGCATTGAGGAGTTTGGTGTTTTATCCTCTGCAGGAGTGGCAGCAGAGGTGACCTCTGAGTGAGGGCTGCAAAGAGGAAAATCAGGTCTCCTTTTAGGCTCTGAGAGGGGAATTGTTTCAGTCCATTAAGCCTGGCATGGAATGCAGCTCCAAACAGGGAGGGGTGAGCTGGCAGCTGCCAGGGCTGGCCAGGATGGGAGCAGGGCTGGGATCAGCCTCTCCGGGATGGTTTGTGTTGGAAGGAACAGGGAAAAGCAGGGCTGCAGGCAGGGATTCTGTCAGAGCAATGAGCCAGAAAAACGATCTGTGAAGAAGGATGGCTGTCAGTGAGGAGGTTTGGGATTTGTCAGGGTCAGAGAGAGATTTCCAGCAGCCCAAGACAGGGGTTAATCAAGCTCCAGCTGAGCACTTTGCAATGTGCAGTTTAAAAGAAAAACTTGCCTAAGGAAGACCTTAAAAATGTGCAGGAAAAAGCACAGAAATTGCTGTAACTCCAGGAGAACTTACATCAAATAACATAAAAATGGTAGGACCTGCCTCTTCTTTGGGGGTTGGAACAAGAAGGTCTTTAAGGCCCCTTCTAACCCAAACCATTCTGTGATAAATCCAGATAACACAAGTTCTGGGAAGCAAAGGCACTGTTAAATTGTTGCATCTATCTAAGAGATCATAACTTCATCTCCCTCTCTTTATTCCCATTAAAATATTTGGAACAAACTGTTGGTGAGCCAATACTGAGGATACAATCCCAGTACTACTAATCAGGATCCATGGACAGCACAGCCAGGCTCAGAATCCATCTCTGTTTTATTCCTTGAACCCAATTAATACCAAATGGTTTGTTAGCAATTAAATAGCTGATGTTTAAATATTAAAAATGTTTGGGAGATAAATATTTGAGGAAAAAGAGGCTATTACAGGCACTTTCTCTTGGCACATCACTTTATTAATCTCTTTATTGGGAGAAACAAAAATGAGGGAAGAAAGCAAAGGATTTTTCTTGGTGCAAATTGGCCACAAATTGAATCTTTAAGAGGTGGATGGACCTGAGGTACAGAGGAGCCAATTACTGCTGTCCAGGCTGGGCAATACATGGATTTTTATGATGGATCTTCATAAAAATCCCTGCTGCAATAACAAAATCCACAGTGAAGAATTCAGGTGTTGTAGCAGACAACATTTGGGAAAGAAACCCTTACCTGCAGTAAAATACTTCAGCAAGGCTTAGAGTTTTAATATTCATACAAAAAGTGTCTGAAGTTACCAATGGCTATTATATTCTTAAAATAATGGTTTTCACAGGGCCATTTCACAGGAGTTCCAAATGAAGTTTAGAGAAGCAGCTCCACCTCGAATAACAACGAGAAGAAACCATTGTGGGGAAGAGAATTGTAGAACAGTTCCTCTCACAGTTGCTGTGTGAAGGTTTATCAGGGAAACACTCACCACCCACATTTTCTTGGTGAATTTGCAAAAATTGCAATGCCACTCCCTTCTTTTGCCACAAATCCAGTTTTTGCATTGTTTATTGAGAAGGTAAAGGTATTTCAGCAGCCTGCTCTGCTGGGAAGTGTCCCTGCCCATGGTCTTTCAGGCCATTTCCAGCCCAAGCCATCCTGTGAGCCAGGGGATACAAAAGGGTTTGGAATTTAGGATTTGGAATTTGGGTCCACTGGTGGGAATTCATCTCTGGAAAACCCCTGCCTGTGACAAAAGCAGCTTTTGAGAGATTCAACATTGGACTGCAGCCAAAAGGGCTCTGAGATGTATTGAAAACAATGCTGGGGCTCTGCATTTCTCTGATTTTGGTGTAGCTGAATGTGCTCAGTATTTTTAATGCTGTGTTCTACCATAGGGGGGGAAAATGTTAATCACAATCTATAAAGATATTTAGTATTATCTTAATGTAAAACATCTGAAATGTGAGACAGCAAACTGGCCCCCCAGTCAGACTTCTTCCCTGACTTTTAAACTCCAATTATTCCCTCATCATTGCACTGTTCTTCCCTAAGGCATGGATTACATGATGGGACAGAAAAGAAGTTCTGGTTTAGTCGAGGGAAAAATCCCACAAGTGCTTTTATTGCAATGCTTTACAAGCAAAGCAACTTTCTTCCCAAAATGTCTCCGTCCCCACTCTCAACACAGTGGAATTATACAAAACCAGGGGTGTTTACTAACATAATATTTTCTTTTCCTTGATCCAGTGCTGATGCAAAAAAACCCATTTGCTCTTAGGTTTAAATCATGCTTTAATTAGGTTGTTCTAAAATCACCTGTGACTTTATTAATCTTGCATGAATATTAGTCACTTCCTGTACATGGTGGCTGGAGAATACTGGTTTATATTTGTTCTAAACTGCTTGTTTTGTTAAATGAGGTGCTCCAGCTAATTAAAGACGTTTTTGGGGATGTCTCAGCTTTAGCCTAATAAAGGAGAGGCACAAGAAGGTGCACACAGACACTTCTTATTGCCCATAAATCTGTTCTTATTGCAACTGTAAACTCTGGAATGGAGTTTTATGGCTCCCATTCCATCGAAAACTGGAGAGGCGGTTACTGATGCTGGACATTTGAATAAAAGTGATTTTGAATTTTGGGTTTGATTGCTTTTACTTGTGAATTATGCCAAAACTGCTGTACTCATTATCTTAAAAACTATTTAATTAAATGTAAGTATCCAGCTGTGTGTATTTTCAAAGAGCCAAAGTGCTCTAAGATCTTCAGCAGAAGAGCAGTATATATATTTATGTATCACAGGATTTGCAAAACCCCTTCCCTCCTCAATTTTCTTCGCATTTCCATTTGGAATATTTGGATATTTCATTTGCAGCTTTAACGATGGGTTTAGTCTCTGTTTCTCTTGTGTAATTTGAATTTTTTGAAATAATAAGCAGAAATGAAGGCCAGGGCTCAGCTAGCACGATCAGTGTGCAGCAAGCCTTGGGCAGAGAGAGGGATGGGAGCTGCAGTCCTGCTCTGCCTTCCAAGACAGGGAGTCTCAAATGCCCTGACTCTTCTGCCCACCAAACCTGAGCCATTTTTCCTTTTCATTTTTCTTCTTTGGTCTCTCCCAGCCCTAATTGCATTTCTCTCTCTCTGAGAGATCATTGTTCTCTTCCCCTTTCACTGCAGTCCCCAGCTTTGTGCCAGATCCATCCCAGATCCCTGTCCAAGTCGCTCTCCTCTCACTCCTCTTGTTTTTGCCTTTTTCACAATTATCCCCTATTTTTCCCATTTAAGTATCTGCCTTTCCCTTCCCACCTTTTAATTCATGTCTTGGCTCCCTCATTTGTCAGCATCCCTAATCTTTTTCTTCTCTGGGATGAGCTTTTCTCTCACCTGCCTTCCCCCACCTCATTTTTCAGGAAATCTGTCTCTCCATTGCCTTTTTTTTTTATTTCCCCCATTCCAGGAACATCCAGGCCCTTCCCTCAGCCAGTCCCAGTTTCCCTCCTGCATCCCCACAGGAGTCTGTGCTCCCTTGGATGTGCAAATCCACATCCCAGCAGAGTTCAGCTGGGGCTGCTGCCCAGACTTCAGCCGTGCCTCCGAGTTAATGATGTGAATTAAGGAGTCAGCATTAACTTGGAATTTTCTGGCTTTTGACTTTTCTTCTCACAGCTTGACGTTTTCGTAATGCTCTGTTTTTCTGAGACTTAAAAAAAAAACCCAACAAAAACCCAGATGGGGAATAATGTGCCAGCAGGACGTGTTTTGGCAGTTCTGGGAGCGTTTCTGGGGCTGTGCTGGAGCGTTGCCCCTCTTGGTGCCACGTGCCAGAAGAGCCACGTTTGGTGTCTCAGGATGCCAGGATTATTTCAGGTGGAAAAGACCTCTGAGATCATCGAGTCCAAGCCGTGCCTCATCCTCAGATTATCCCCAGCCCAGAGCCCAGAGCTCCTTGGATATCTCCAGGAAAGGGGATCCCACCACCTCCCTGAACAGCCTCTTCCCAGGCTTCCAGTCCTTTCCAGGGAGAAATTCCT
>NC_031775.1:31644430-31671510 GCF_001522545.3 Parus major | reverse complement strand
GGAATTCTCCAGCCCCTTCCCAGCTCCTCAGGAATTCTCCAGCCCCTTCCCAGCTCCTCAGGAATTCTCCATCCCTTTCCCAGCTCCCTCAGGAATTCTCCAGCCCCTTCCCAGCTCCATTCCCTGCCCTGGACACCCTCCAGCCCCTCAATGTCCTTTCTTGAGCAAGGGACTCCTAACTGGGACAGGATTCAAGGTGCTCCTCACCAGTGCTAAGTACAAAGGGAAAATGCTGAGAGTCTCATCCCAAAGTCAGCTCAGCCACCTCAGGCAGGTGCCACCATGGGGAGGTGGCAGTTCTAGACAGGTGTCCCAGCAGGGAACACATTCCCTGCCAGTGGTGCCAAGGAACAATGGAAAAAAAGGGAAATAAGTGAGGTGACAAGCTGGGAAACAGCCAACAGGGAAGGGTCAGCCCCTGGGCAGAGCAGGGAATTGATTCACTGCCCTCCCTGATGCATCTCACTGATTTCCTGCAGCACCTTGACAGAAAGCAGATACCACAGTGAGAGCTAATTTAAAGGTATCAATAGACAGTCACACTCCAATCTGCTGAATCCCAAACCTTTTCTGTGGTTACACCATCACCGTGTCCCTCCCCAGCCACAGGATACGCTGAGGCTGTGTGATATTACACAAATCTGCTCTGAACTGTGGCAGACTGAGGCCCTGGAAACCATTTCCAAGGTGTGGCACAGCTCTGTATATCCCAGGAATTATTTCAGGCAGTTGGAACCAGGGTGCAGCTTTGCACTGTTGCATTTTCTCATGAGCAGAGCAGATTCACACACTGTATCCTGCAGCCCCACATCCACATCCCACCTCAGCTGCCTCAAGGAGACAAATGGAATTAAAAATGTTTGATTTCAGCAGGATTCTGTCATCTGGATTTTTTAAGTGGAATGGAATTTGCCCCTGGGTGTGCTCAGGGATGTGGTTTAGTGGTGGATGTGGCAGTGCTGGGTTAATGGTTGGACTCAATGGTTTTGGAGTCTTTTCCAACGTTAATGGTTCTGTGACATCAGAAAATATATAATAATGTAATCAGGGGCTGAAGAGTTACTGGATCCCCCCGAGATGCAGACAGAGAAATGCAGTTCCTGTTGTGACCAGCACACCTTTAATCTGCAGCTGTTTCAGAAGTTCCATTTGCGTGGATTTTCACTCTGATTTGCAGGGAAGCTCCAGCCCGGGTTAATAATACAGTGGCAGCACTTCACAATGCTCTCCACCACCCAGAAGTAGCTATTAAACTGTCAACAGCACTAAAAGATGATATTTTGATGGCAATGGATAGGAACCCCATCTCCCTGCTCGTGCTACTCAACATTTCTGCAGCTTTCAAGCACAGTCAAGCATAATTTGTCACTGACTTGCATATGTGACACTGTCTGAACAGGGGCTCTGAGCTACAACTCTGTCAATCATCTTTGTTCCAGGCAAAACTCATGTAGCACCAACAGACAGCAATTCCCTTTCCCTTCTCCGTGCCCCTTGTGCTCTTTGCTGTTCTCCATCCACCTGGAGACCTCTGGAGGGCTGGAAGGACGAGCCAGCTCCGGGGCTGGAGCTGATATGGACCTGCATAATCCCCTGCCCAGCTGCAGCCAGAGATATCATTTAATTCAGAATCAGGAGTGGATTTGGGCTCAGTGCATCCTGCTGGGAAACGCTTCCAAGGGCTGGCTTGGCCAATATCTGCCTGGCTATCTCCTTGCTTGCAGCTTAACCTTTCCTTTCATGCTGCACACCTCCTAAAGGACATTTCCAGCATTCAGTTCAGGTGAAAACACATTTTTTTTTGGCCCTTGTCACAAGTCTGCCATAGGAGGGGGTGACCTCGGCAGAGATCTCTGTAATCAGCACCTCCAAAGTGCACCTGCAATCTGGAAGGAACAGCAGATCCTGGTTTGTGCCAAAATCCAGCAGATAATGACAAACCCTTCTGTCCCTGCTGCAGTTTAAAGCTGGTGATCAAAGTCTTAAAAGTCACTCGCTCCCATCTACATCAAACACTGAATAAAGTTGTGTTTTTCTCAGTCTAAACCTGTCTAGAGCCAGAATATTAGAGGCAGAAATAAGCTTCATTTATAATTCTCAAGGAAAATCAAATTATTTCACATCCTTGTGCCCCAAGTTGTTTTTATTTCTTATCCTAACTGGAATAATGAGAAAAAGGTGGGAGGAAAAGTGCATCCACCTGGGCTGCTCTAGAAAGGCTCAGCAGCAAACATTTTGAAGTCTGCCATGAAACATTCATCAGCCTCATTTGCATTACAATGTCATGGTTCTCTGGGTGAAATCCTGAAATCATTGTACATTTTTTTTTTAATTTAAAGATTGCTAAAATCACCACGTGCAGTTGATGGGAAGGTGCTGGAGATTCGATGAGCAACGTGAGCACAATGCAATTCTAAAAGGATTTAAAGGAATCTGCTGTTATGTTCTCTGCATTTTAAATTCTGTGAATTTTGTTGTTTGTTTGGTGAAAGCATATTTTCTAGAAAGATATCTAAGAAATGCAGAGGTCACTGGTGTACTCAGAACATTTCTGTAGCAGGTAATCGCTGTCTCCAAAGCAATATCTACCTCAGAAGTACTTTGAGGTATTTTCTCCTTGAAAAACCCTTGGTGCACTGTAATCAAATTAACTCTCAGTATCCTTTTGGACAGCAAACTGGGTTAAATCACATATTTTTAATTTTTCTCAGTGAGTTCAAGTAATTTCTGAGCAGTGTTTTTCTATAGTTCTATTTAGATTATGGATACCAAAATTAATGCAATATCCCAGTGCTGCCTTAGAGAAGCATTAAAGAAAATTATGTCAATCTTTGTTTACCACATTAAGGCATTACATAACTACACAGGTAAATGATTAAAAATCCTCCATTGTGTTCCATCATTAGTCTTGGGATCAATTATCAGAAGGATGATTATTAAATGGCTATTATGTTCAGTTATTAATGATTTCTAGATGGCAAACACCGTGGAGAAGAATGGTGCTACCACTGATTATTTCAAAAATTTGCAATAAAAATTAAAACACCCCAGTGAAAAATATCACCTTCAAAACATAATTTCAAAAATAACCCTGCAATGGATTTTTAAGTAAATTAGGAATTTACTACGCTTTTTTTTCCCCTTTTCATGCTTAGAACAGGAACATTTTGGTGAACAGAAACATTTTAGCTAACAGGTGTTCGCTATTTAAAAGCCCGGGAGGTCATTACAGAAATATGTGCGAGCAGCATATTTGGATATTTCCTGTTCAGTTTGCCGGAGAACACTTAGAGGGAGACAAGTTCAACATTTAAATCAAGAAAATGAGTTCCTAAAGCCCAAGGGTGAGGGGGGCACAGCCGCCACACCAATTGCGCGCAGTGGGCGCGCCCAGCTTTTGGCATCGGCGGGGTTTTAAATCACTTTTTCCCCGGGATACAAAGCTCGCAGTGAGCTCTGGCGTGGCAGCAGCAGCTGCTGGGGCTCTGGAGGGTGAATAATTGATGTGCTGGCAGCTCCGGGCAGCGGCGCATCCCGCGGGGGATGCCCGAGCGCTCCCGGGACGCGCAGCCCTTGGGCACAGCCTGGAGCTGCAGGGAAACGGGGCCGTTCGGTGAGTTTGGGACACTTTTAAAGGGTTTCTGAGCCTTCTGCCAGCTCCTTTCTCTTTGGTGCCGGTCCTAAAAACTCTCTTCTTTTTGATTTACAGCTTAAAATGCAGGAGGTTCTTTTCTTTTTAGGAAATATGTAAGAAGTACTTTCAGAACTGCACTAAAATTATGATCAAGCCACCCAAAACTATCTGGTGGTATTTAAGTTTTTCAACCCCTCCCCCCGTGGTACGCTGCTAAAACTAAAGATATTTATGCTCCCTTTATGTTTTTCCCCAAATTAAAATTAATGTAATTCGGTATCAAATGTGAGAACCTGAAAAGAGTTTTGTTTTCATAAAAAACCGAGTTGGTTCCCTGTTGGAAGTTTAACTTGTGGTGGTGTTTTTTATTGTTAGATACATTTCTCCTTGGGTTGAGGACATGAGCTGAGACCTGCATTAAGTTCTTAATTAATAACTCTGCATTAAACATTCTTTTTTACCATAAAGTAGTGCAAAAGTAACTTAGTTTTCCTAAGGATAGGAAGGAGACATATTTTATATGTAAAGCGCATGGCAGTGACAAACTAAAGCAACTCTCACCCCTTCTTTATAAGGTGAAAAACATCAAAGTATTTTTATTAATCATTAACAGCAAGCCTACCTATAATATTTGTTTCAACTGTCTGAGTGCTGTTATTTTCCAGCAGTGATCCTGTCAGCAGTGCCTGGGAGCTCTCAGGTAACTCAGTCCTTGGCACAGTTAAAAAATTGATACAAAAACAATCAGCTCCCGAGAGCAGGGGCCATGGGTAGGAGCAGGGATGTGAGATGAATCATGAATAAGCCTTGATTGTGGATAACAAGTTCTTTCTCTTTTTATTTGTTTTTAATTGCATACTCCAGATTCTGCTGCTTCTGCTTTATTTCTTTTGTTTTGATCACAAAAGCATTTCTTATTTGGCATCCAAAACCCAGCCAAATTTTGAAGGGATAAAAGTCCAGCACAATGATATCTGGTGCTAACAGTAATTAAATGCCCTGTGTTAAAAGAAAAAAATAATAAAAAAGCAAGGGGTGAAAGCAGGGATATGTAAATAACAGGAGATATGCAAAGAATGGATGTAATCCTGCACTCCTTAATCATGGGAGTAATTCTTATTCAGGAAAATAATCCTGGTGCTTTCAATAGACATCAGTGGGTGCTGGAGCACCAGGCCCAGCTTTTCCAAGGAGATAACAATGTTTTACCTGGTTTCTTTTCTGCAGTGCCATTTTAACAGCACAGCTCTTGCTGATGTGTTTGAATGCATTAGTGATAATATTAAATTAGGCTTTACCTGATGTCCGTTTTGCCTCTGAACGTGTGAAAGAGAAAAATGGGATAATGGATGAGATGTGGCAGGGAGAAGGTACAAACCCCACGTGTTTTATTGGCTCTCCCTGTTCCCTGTGTTTGCAAATCACTTTTTGGCCCATGGGATGTATAAAATTTGCTTTTCCTTTTAGGATAGGATGCAACTTTAGCATAAAAAAAAACTCCTGATCGCCCTTAAAGTATATTTGGGTCTCCCTGAAAATGATGCTGATAAATATTGTCCGTCTTATTTAAATACAAGGGGGTTGTGATAATGTCCTGGGAATGTTTTTTATTGCTGTGATGTTCTGTGATCTTGCAGGAATGACACATTTTTAAATAAATGTGGTAGTTTTGTTGCCCTTTTCATTGGGCAACAATGCCTCAGCATTTCTGAGCTTTGCCCTCCCAGCCCATGTGCTGCTGCCCTGTAATCCAGGATGGGGTTTAGAAGCACCTGCGTGCCCTTCCCCAGGCAGAGCATCTGTTAATGAGGAAAACTAATTACTTAAAAGCTTTCAGCAGGATGGGGTTGTGGAGTATAAATAGTCATGAACTGCTCCTGCTGCTGTGTGTTTGCACTGCTGCCAGCACTGGTGGGCTGGAGGGGAGTTACCCTTTGCAGTCACTGCTCTGCTAAGATGCTCCCTGCGGGGGAAAACTCTCTCCTGAGCACCCAGAAAGGGAGCAAAATAGAAAAAATTACAAATAAAAATGCACTGGATGATGATTCCAGACAGAATTAAAAACTTACTCGTGAGTGAAGTTGGCATTAAGTCTCTGTTGGCTTTTTTATGTCGCACTGAGCTATCAAGGACGAGCTGATTTTCTTCCATCAGCTTTCGTACCTGGCAGTTTATATTTAAAAATGAGGTTTGGTGGATTATCAGCGTTTCTTTGCTACAGGAGCAGTTTAATGCTGAGGTTACATCGCTCTCACAGGCAGCACAGAGCTGGAAGCCATAAAATAACCCCAGTGCCAAGGGCTGGAGTGGCCCTGGGCAGAGTTTCCCTTCTCTTACTCCATGCAAAGTCCCAGCAGGAACATCAATTCTCTCCAGGGAAGTCCCTTTCTGTCCTTGAATACTGCCCATGGGCATTTCCTAGTCCTTGGAGACCCCCACAAGCCCTTGGTTGCACATTAATTTGAAGTTTATAAATTTTGAAGGTACATTCTTTTACATCTGTTCTTCTTTATTGAGTTATATCTATAAAAATCCAAACCACACATGCAGCAATTTTTATTTGAGGATCTCCTTCAGTAATTGGGCACAGGTCAAGTGTCTATTTTAGTTTTTATTACTTTTTGAGAATTTTAAAGGTGACTGCAAGCAAATTTGTTGAAAAGTTTTTCAAACTTGACCAAAACGTGGTCTGGGATGGTTCAGCCCATTTGGGGTCAAAAATTGTGTGTACAGTGATGTAGAATGGCTGATTTGGGGTTTTTTTTTTGGTGCAAATTGTGTATGAAAAAGGTGTTTTCTGTGATTATTGATGTGTCATTCATATGTCTCTCCTTGTCATGGTTGGTATTTGGTCAAAGTTTGGACGTGGTGATCTTGGAGGTAATTTCCAGCCTTAATGATGCTGTGATCCTGTGACTTGGAGGTCCTTTCCAAGGTCAATTATTCCATGATCTTGTGATTTTAAGTGCAAAGCTGAGCTGGTGTGAGTGTCCATGTTGTATTTAATGCATGGCTGCAGGTGAATAAAACTGCAACACAAATCTTTAAAATCAAAGTTTTCCCTTGTCCTCCACGAGTTTCTGTGCTGGAAATCCCAGCCTGGGAGCAGCCAGGCCTGGAGGAGCAGAGTTTGTTTGTGGTCCAACCCCAACATCCCCCAGGACATTTCCATCCCCCAGGACATTTCCATCCCCCAGGATGTTTTCATGGGTGTTCTGCTCTTCTCCAACTCTGCTCTTGTTTCCTGAGACATTTCTGCATCCCTGGGGAGGGAGTGCTGAGCAGAGGACAGCCCCAAACCTGTCCCAGATTGCCATCAGCGCTGTCATTAATCACTGTGTTAATTGGGTGATGCTGTAACACCTCAGTCACACACCTGGCAATCCACTGAGCACCTGGGACAAGCTGGGAAAATCCTGTGGGGAATATTATCTGTGAAAAGGAATTCTCTTTCCTTCCCTCCCTGCAAAGTACAATCAGCTCTAAGTGTGCTATCCCCACTTGAGTGTTACCATTAATAATTATTAGTGTCCTGCATAGGCTTGTACAACAAATAACTAAAAAGGTTATTTTAGTTCCACCTCCAAGGCTGGAAGTGGAATGAGGTGTAGAAACCTTTGCTGGTGATTAAACCCATCAGTGCAGGATTGATGAGGGGAGAGGACAAAACAGTGCAGAAAATACACAAGAGCCAGTGACAAAATAGCCATTGACAATTACTTTGGCTGTTTTTTGGAAGAATGGAGTCAAGAGAATATGGATACATTCCCTTGTGTCTGTAGCATGAATATGTGGGAAAAAAATCAGTTTTAGCAGCAGAAGGTAACTCTGGCCAGAGTCCCCGTGGGTGCTCTGGGACACCTCTGGGGTTGGGTTTCAAATCTGTTTGGGTTTAATTGATTGCATTTAGTTTTCTGCTTCTATTGCTCTGGATTTCCAGTGCCACAGGAGCTGCCAGCATGGGAATGGATTTGGGAGGCTGAGCACAAACAGCTGGGCGGGTTGGGCACATACCTGGCAGGGCTTGGCTTGGAAATTCCCATGGGAAGCAGGGCAAGGCAGAGCCCAGGGCCACACATGGAGAGCTTCTGCCTCTTCTGAAAGCACCTGCTGCTCTTTGGAGCACTTAAAATTATTTTTAAATTCTCTTTCTGGATAAAATCAAACTTTAACAGGCAAAGTTCCCTTGCAAGTTCTTACAGAATGGGAGGGAACATTTTTCTGGTGTAGTTTTGGTTAACAGGACACCTTTAAGAATAGAATATGCTGAAAGCAAAGTTTAATCAACATTAGGTGGCTGGGTCTCGCTTTGCTCAGTTTTATGTGGACTAAAACTGAGCTGCCCATGAAATCCCTCACCTGCTTTAATTGTGCAGCATTGCAAAAGCAGAGGAGCAGCCTGCAGGTGACTGCACCAAATTCCTCTGTTTTCCAAGCAGCAATTGAAGCAATGTGGTTTTATTCCTATTTTCCGTGCCTGGAGCTGCTTGTGGCTCCCACAATGGGCATTGTCCCCGCGTGTGACACACCAGGGAGGGCACTTGGAGGATCTCTTGGACAATAAAATACTTGATCCATGGAAAATAAGAGCTGATGTCACGGTGCAGCCTGAGAGCCTGGAGGGAGCAGCCTTTGCCTGCTGAGCCCAGAGCTGAACCACCCAAACTCTCCCTGTTTCATCCTCTCATTGTTACCTTAGCCTGAGTTTCTCGAGGCTGAATTGTCCTGCAGGCAAACACTGCTTGCTTCAGGTTTTTCCTCTCTTTCCTTGCCTGCACATTGCCTTGAACAACAGCTCCTGACCTACTTCTGTCTTTTAATTGCTGCTGCAATATGAATTTTAATTCCAGCCAGAGTCCAGATGTATTGAGGATGCACAGCACACGCCAGGGCCAGGCCATTTATCTCCCAGGCCAGTCTTTCCCAGCACTTTGAATCCAGGGACCCCTTAACCTTTCTGAAAAAATATCTGAAGCCATCATCACATATTTCACTGTTGTCTTCTGATGGGAAATGGAGATAATAACTGTTAATCTAAATGCTAATATGTATTTTCTCTGACAGCTTAGTTTGTTTTACTGCTCTTTAACCTTTGGCTGAAAATATTAATGGAGATGGATGTGAGTCTTGTGCTTCCATCCCCCAGTGCCCAAGTGAACCTGGACAGTGACAATTGATAGGAGTCCATTATATTTTTATTATTATATTTAATACTTTTTGCTTCTTTTCACGGCTATTTTTGTGGCATTATGGGCATCAGAGGATGAGTGGGTGATTGAAACTCAGTACTCTGGATCTGGGGGAGATCACAGCTTGATGAATAAGGAATTAGATTTAGCATTCTCCAAAAGAATTCTGTGAACTTTGTTCCCAAAAAAATATCATTTTTTTTATTTCTCTGCACTTGAGAAGAAACACTGCCTACAGGTGCTATACTTTGAGCATCTCAAGAATTTCCTCTCCAGGGGACGTTGTTTTGCTTAGCTAAGATCTCCCCCTTTTTATTCCTCAGAAATGGGAAGTGAGGGCAAGTTATCAATGTGTCTTCTGCTCAATTAAATTAACTCTCACAGAATTAAAACTGAACTCAAGAAAAGCTTTCATTTTAATCATTCTGTGCTTGTAGCTTGTGAAGGACTCGGGAATCCTTTGGGAGGGAGTTTGGAAAAAGTATATGGGAAAAAGCATATTTAAAAATATTAGCTGGTTTAGATCAGGTTTTTCTGGGATACACTCGATTTTAATTAAGCAGGAGTTTAATTAATAATAATTAATAAGTAGAATACAGAAAAGGAGAGCAGCTCATACTCTGGAGGGTCAGAAAAGGAAAAAAATTGGGGAAACAATCTTGTACAAGCCCTGGGAGTGTGGCTGAGAGGAGAAATCCAGGGAAGGACAGCACATGGAGGAGGATCCTCCCCCTCCACCATTCCAGTATCCTCTTTCCCATAAATATTTTCCAGTCTCTTGCTTTCTGGTCTGCCAAGGAAGGATTTAACAGCACAGATGCATCAAATCATTATCCCAGTGATGTATTACAGGTACAATGTGTATTGCAACCTGTTCTCACAGCAGCCAGAACGTTAGTGCCTGATATTATTACTGATATTTGATGTACAATCCAACTCTATTTAATTAGTTCACTAAAATGCATTTTCTGCCAGAGATATGGTGAACAGGAAGGAAAATCACCTTCCTGGAGAAATGCCTCATATCAGGATAACTGAAAAAAGCAGATAGTACAGTCTGAGAGGCAGAAATTGAGCACATCAATCCTGCAGACTCCCCCAAAATCTGTGGAACTTTGTAGCTGAGATTTTGGAACACAAGCAGGCAATTTAGCTGTAAAATAAAACTCTTTAAAAGGAAACTCTCATGATATTACCTATAAACACTTTAGAACAGCAGATTAATCTGGAGTTTATGGGTAAGGTAGCAGAAAGATGCTTCTGTGCTCAAAGACTTATTTTTATGTTTGGGTAAATGACCTGTTCCTCATCCAAGGAGCTGCAGCTTTGCCTTAAACACAAAATTCAGCTGTGGCCTGGGGAGTCATCCCTACCACAGCCACACTCCTCTTGTCTCCTTGGTACCCACATTCACAGTGGCACCAGGAGATCATTAAGAAAGGTTTCATCTTCTTTTTGCATCCTCTGTGGAGGCAGGAGAGCAGGATTTTGGCTGGAGCTCCACTTCGGTCTCTGGACTCCTCTGTGGTGGATGGGAATTTATTCACTGCTGTGCTGCCCAAAGGCCTCCCTGAGCAGCACTCAGAGCTTCCCCCAGCAGCTGGGGGATCAGAAACAGCTTCCTCCTCCTCCTGTCCTCCGGGAAACCAGGGCTGCCTGGGTACTGTGTGTGGGAGGAGGATGCAGGAGCCAAACACCACTGCAGGTCTTGTTCTCCTGCAGCTGGGAAGATAAAAGGGCTTGGAAATGGATCTCTGAGCCCTCTTGCATGAAACCAGGGGATCTTCTCCTGCTCAGGGCTCACTGAGGGGCTCTGAGAAGGGTCCCACTCATGTTGGTGCTGCTGCTGCTCCCCCCTGTGAGGCTGCACAGGGAGGAGGGGATGCAGCAGGGTGGAATCACAGCTCCTGGACCACTGGATTAGGAAAAGTGTCCCTGCCCATGGCAGGAGGTGGAATCAGGTGGCCTTTAAGGTCCTTTGCAACCCAAACCATTTGAAGATTCTGTGACTCCCACAGTGCCTGGTTGTGTCCCCATCCTAAATTGTAATTCCCTGCAAACTGCTCCATGATCAAACACAGTGCTCTGGGAAGGCTCGTGGGAGCCTCCAAGGGAAGAGGGCTGGATGTGGGATTTGTGGCTTGTGCAGAGTGAAAGATCTGTTGTGGTGGCTCCTTCCACCAGAAAGGTCAGTGAGATCCAGAGGAGAGAAACCTGAACACTGAGCTGCGAGGAAACCTGTGCTGCTGCTGCCTGTGTTTCCAGGCTGGTAAATGGAGCCTTGCCCTGGGTCTGGCAGTGAAGGAAGAGGGAGGAAGGGATGTTTGCCCTCATCCCAGGACTCGTTTCCAGCCCTTCCAGCCTGGATGGGCATGGCAGGACACCATGGATTTAGTCTTGATCACCTGTGCTCATTTCCTGTGTGGATCTGCAGCGAGGTGCTCAGCCACATCCAAATTCCACTTTATTGCTTCTTGTGTTCTTTCTCTTTCCCTTTGTGCTCCTCAGGTAGAAACTCCATTTTAGCTTGTTTTCAGGACCCAGCAGTAATATTTCCTGAGCCAATTCCTTTCTTTAATTTGTTATTGTTTTGGTGTCTGACATGTCCAGAGCTCTCCCTGGACTCCAGAGTCTCTGTGCAGTACAAGTGTCTCAAACAGAGTTTATTTGAATCAGACCTCCCAGAATTCAGTAAATATTTCAGGCCAATTCCTCCAGTAAATCTGAACACATTCAGCAAAAACATGTTCAGCCAGTGCTCAGACATAATTGCCAACAATTTCACACCCACAGAATCCTTGTTTGCCTCTCAGGTTCCCGGAGCCCCATCTTCGCCATCGCTGCTTTGAGCAGGGATCTCCTGGTTGCTAAGGGGATGGAATTTTTGATGCAGCTCTAAATGAAATATTTTCAGCACCAAGTGCAGAATTACCTGTGTAGTTTTCTGGTTAATGTTCTCTGTGTCAGAGTGGAAGGACCAAGCTGCAGTGAGGAGCAGCTCTCCAGAGGTCTGGAGGCCAGGTATGATCCAGGCACTATCCCAGCATTCAAAATATGAATTTAATCCATATCTGCTGCATTTAACTGGAACTCTGCCAATTACAGACTGTCACAGGAGACTTCCACTCCTATTCCTGACTCAATTACCCAGTCTCATGCTTCTCCAAAGAAAACTATTGCTGTAAATAATGTCAAGTTCATTCTCCTTTTTCTTTGCTATTCTAAGGAAAAGGGAGAGGCTGATTTTACCACCCAGCATCCAATTGAGCCCAAGCTTCAGGGGGAGCTTTGAGTTGGAATTAATTATTTCCTTTTTTAGCCAAGTTGTGGTTATTGATGCACAGAATTAAAAAAAAAACAACCAAACAAGAAAATCCCACTTCCCATATTTATTGTCCATTCCCAAATCCTTGTTATAGGAGTATCTATCATAAAGTATTATCATAAAATCTAAAAATAACAAATATACCTAATAAACTTAGGTCCCCTTAACATTTTACAGATACAAATCATTACTAGGCAAAATACTGCAGTGCACCACTAAGTTATATTATTGCCACTGTATTTTCAATAATGTATCCTGCTCCTTATGCAGCCTTGTTTTCCTTATTCCATTTTTGTGCTGGAAAGTCGTTTGCATGAAGCTGTTCACAACTCCTGGTTTCTTTTTGTGAGTGATCTGTTGATTGCAGCTCAGTAATGTTTGAGCAGCTCGAATTATTTATTGCATTTTTGTAGTGATCTGAGTGTGTCCAGCTCCTGAATTGTGTCCTGCTCTGGAGCTCATTAACTCTGTGTGAGTCAGGCAGGCTCCACTTCCCATCGAAGTGCTCCCCTTCTTTTGCTTCTCCCTTTTTCTCACTGGGGTGGCACAGAAGGATCATCCATGGAAATGATGTCCCACAGAAATTAAATCCCTCTGGAGCTGGGGAGATGAGAAGTGCACACCACAGTGCTGTGAGGTTTTGCATGGGTTGTTCCCAGATGTTGTGTGGAAGTGTTTAACTGAGATCCATGGGATAATTGCCTCAAAAAAAAATCTGTATCTTGTGGAAATCCCTGCTGTGCTCTCATGGTTTGGGTTGGAAGGGACCTGAAATCCCACCCATCCCACCCCAGCCATGGCAGGGACACCTTCCCCTGTCCCAGCTGCTCCAGCCCCAATGTCCAGCCTGGCCTTGGGCACTGCCAGGGATCCAGAAATGACAAATTGTGCCATTGTTGATCTCTGTGTCAGGAGGGCTCATTAACTCCCTAGAGCTGCTTCAGGAGATGAAAAGTCTCCTTTTCACAGTGCAGGAGTTTTAACTGTGCCCTGTCTCAAGATTACCTCAACCTGCTATAAATTGAGATGTTTCACTAATTGCTTTCTTGGTTCATTAGCCAAAATGTGAGTATGAGGGAAATGGAAAAGGCTCAGAATGAATTTCCCTTGCAATCCTTAATTTAAATGGTGAATAATAATTTAATGTTGAACAAAACATTTTGGTTGATTTGCTGTGCTGGAGCTCATTTTTTACCTTGGGATCATTTGCCACCTTTGAAGCTTTGTGGGGAAAATGATTCTCAGCTCTGCTTCATTGTGATGTGACACCAGGCAGGAAGGAATAATCATTATAGAATAATTGTAATAATCTCAAAATGCATACAGAAACACTTTGTCATGGGAAGTCCCTCCTCAGATATTGTTTTAAGCAGTGAGATAAGAGAGACAAAAGGCAAAAATCTTTAAAAGTTTTGCTTCTGTGGATGCTGTGGCTCTATTTCCATTTCAGCCATGAAGATGTCAAAACTACAACATATCCCTGGTTTACTCATTCTAACACTCAGCTAAAAATCAAAGATTAACTCTGAGCAGCTGCAGGGAACAAATTCTACTAATTCATCAAAGCCAACGCTGTAGAATTTAATCTGTTTTATGAAATTCCTCCCCTGGATTGTTATGGCAGGGCTGAGGCACAGGAGGTCATTTGTGAGCTCTCAATTGCTGGTTGTGTGACAGTGAAAAAAGGAGGCCAAAGGAAAGGTTAAATTAAAGAAGCTGCTAGAAGCTATTTATGTGAGATGAATGTATATTATCTAAATTAATGACAGCAAACCTCCAATTAGCTGAATATTGATGCAGAGTTTGAGCTTTATAAGGTAAATACATGTTTTGTCCAGCCAAAGGGTTGGGTAAGGAAGGGTTTAACTGGGGTGGGGTTACAGGTAAATGAACATTTTCTCTTTATTGAGGCACAGTGAGCTCACTGCTGCTGCTGACAAATCCTTACAATAAATCTGGCATTGTTTCCTAACATCAATTAGGACTGTGAAACTTGGGGTCTTTCCCTCTAAAACATCCTCCTATAAATGGGATGAGCAAAAGCCTTGAATGTGCTGCTTTGTGTTTAAATAAACTACTTAATTTTTATTTTAGAGCAGAGATTTTCCTCCTCAGACCAGTGCATGTTGGTTTGGCTTAAATAAACTTGTTTCTGTTTTGTTCATTCAGAGAATTCCTCTGTAAAAATACAACAAAGAGGGCTACAGCTATGAACGCCTTCTGTTGTGGTTTTTGCAGTTTATACATGATAAAATAATGATGTCATGGAGTGATTTGACCAATTTACTCTTTGGGAAGGGTAGGATTTTGTTGTAGATCATCAGTTACTTCATTATCCTGATTATGGTCATTGAGATTCAAGACTTAATTATGCTTTGTGCAGAAAAAACTCTATTTTAATGTACCCAGGAGCTTCACATGCCTCATACCTCTTCCCATGCATCTTCTGAATTTTGTCATTTTAGTGCATCTCTACCCTCTTACTTCTTTTTTTGACTTGCTGATGACTCCCAACCTATTTAGTGGCAGTATTTTGCAGTAATGTTCCCCTTTCTGGGCCTTTCTGGGAAAATATAATTTCCTAGAATACTTCTGCTCATTTGGGATGGGTTTAGGAACATGTGGAAACACTGCTCTATTTTATTTATTTATATTTTCTTTGATTTCTGGCTCTGCTTCTGTGTCATCCTGGTGTTCAGTCTTGTCATGGTATATATTTATATTTGGTTTATTTTTAATTTTTTTCATACTATCCTCTGATTTACCTTAATCCCATCCTGATTTTGAGATGCCTGTGGTATCAAGATCCCTTTTAAGCAGCACTCTGGATTATTCAGCACTTCTGTGCTATGTGTCCATATTCAAACTCACTTTGTACTGCTATTTTTAAGCTCCAGGTACAAATGCAGCTTTCCTTCACTGTTCTTTGCAATTCTGCCCTTTCTGTCAAAAAATGCAGAGACTTTTACAACCAACTTTTCTTTAGCTGGGGAGAAAAAAAACAAAAAACCCAATTAAAAAAATATCCATGAAAACCCTCTTAACATTAAAAGCATTAACTGCTGTTTTGTTCTGGGGTGGATGGAGCCAGGTTTTCTTTGCTGCCTCCTCCTCAGTCCCCAGAGTTTTCCCAGTAAAATTCCCTATTTTCCTTCTCACCAGTGCTTTTTCCTGTGCCATTAGAGTGGGGCTATTTTTCATGTGTGTGTTTTTGTTTCCTGTGTGCCCCTCTTTTTCCCCCAGTTTGTCCAACTGGGATTTCTCTCCTTCTGAAAGCTGAGGGACATTTCTAATAGCCAGAACTGAAGACAAATAATTACATATGTGCTTGACCCAGGTGACCAGCTGGTCACCACCCACCTTTCCCTTCATTTTTCCCCCCTACCTTTGATCCTCACTTCTGTTTATTCTACATTTCTAGCAGGAGACATTTAGCAAAGGCTTTGGCTATAAGATGAATTCCCAAATCCATGGAGTTTCCTCATATTGTATTTTCAAACTGAAATCCTCTTGAAAGGTCACTTGAAGGTTTGAAATACCAGAGCAGTTTGATTGCTGTTGATTTTTCTCATGGTGATTGAGGAGCCATCGAGCTCATCAAGGCTCTGTACAAAAAACACAGTCACTGGTTAAATTTTCTGTTCCTGTTAAGAAAGAGCTCGTGGAGCTTTTCCACTCAGCTGCTGCTGGAAGTGAATTATTCAGGGATGGATGTGCCCAGGAATGACACCTGGATCTGCCCAAATGGGGCAGAGGAGAAACCATTCTGTGCCCATGCTATAATTGAAGGTTTGTGAGGGATGATGTTTGTTGAGTGAATCATTTTTGGGATCACTCTAATAACATGCTTTTAGTTGTCCCATAGGCTGTAGATGTGTTCTATGAAATAATGGATTTATTCACCAGGTTTGGCTCAAATAAAGACTACTGAGCTCTCAGGTTTATAGGCAGCCCAAGCAATGGATAATTTCAGTATAATAAAAATGGATCATTTAAATATAAATATAAATAACCCTGAATTCACTCAAGAATTCAGAGTGAATTTTACAATTCTTTTATAAAAGCAGTAACTATAGTCCTACCACCATCACAAACACAAAGATCAAGTTGCTTCTAAGACTTTAGAAGAATAATAGTGAAGATTTTTGGCTAAACGGTGATTTCTCTCAGCATTGACCTGCCTAGCCATGAGTCTGATGCTGTTTTAATTAATCTTTTCTAAGCAGAATGATGAAGTGTCTAAACTTCCCTGTATCATCCCAGTGCTCTTTTCTCTTTGCCATCAGATGTTTCTGTTGTCCCACTCTGAGTTCATGCCCTTAAAATCCTTCTCCACTCCCCTTCCAAGCTTTGAGGATGCAGCTCTGCACTGACAAAAGGCAGAGGGCTGAGTTATGCTAGAAAAATATTAATATCATACAGGGATTTTTTTTTATCCTTGGGAGAAGATAGATCATATAAATGAGGCAATCATTGCTGAGAAGAGAACTTAAAATCTTTCCTTTCTCCAGTACAAAGTGCCAAGGCTTTTTAAGGAAAAGGAAGATGGGAAGTGCTGTGTGGAGCTCAGTAGCAGAAATATAATAGCTCTGCGTACCCCTCTTTGAAAAGCTGCAAGTTGTTTTTTTTTGAGTGAAAAAGTAAATTATATATTATTTTTTACAAGAGAATTAGCTTTTATTTATG
Organism: Parus major; assembly: GCF_001522545.3. Taxonomy (NCBI): domain Eukaryota; kingdom Metazoa; phylum Chordata; class Aves; order Passeriformes; family Paridae; genus Parus; species Parus major. The sequence goes on along the minus strand of NC_031775.1, from coordinate 31,654,676 downwards.
TAAAGCAATCACTGTTTATTATAAGTTAAGCATTTGGAGAAGCAGATTTTAAAAAACCCACATTCTCTTGGATTTACAATGAGGGTTATCACTTGGTTTTCACCACAGCTGAATAAAACCTCATCCTTCAAAAAACCTGTTAAATATTCTTCAATTCTTGTGAATATCCTTCAATTCTTATTAAATGTTCTTCATTTCTGTATAATCCTGTATCATCTTCTCTTTGGCAGCCACACAGCAGCTGTTGGCTCGCTGTCCCTTGATTAATTCTCTCCCTGTTCCAGAGTGCAATACACCTAGTTTGTTTAGTGAGAGGGAATATGGCTCATATTTAAAAATCCCTTTTAATGCAGTTACAGCATCTTTGCAGATTTAATTAGGTGCCAGCCCCTTCCAAATCGCTGAAGTCAAAGGTCCCATCTTACTTGTCCCCGAGGCATCGTTACACAAAGTCCCCAGACAGCGCCGAGTTCCTAAGCGATGACTTTACCATATAGGGGCTAATTACTTCTAATCTTACACACATTGATGAGGCTGGATTTTATGTCTCTGAGCCACTGGGACTGGAACTGCCAAATTATCCCTCCTGTAGCATGGGGGTTGTTTCTCCATTAGAGGGACTGGCTCCACAAATGACAATCCCTTCCCACCAGGCGCTTGAAACCCTAATTATCGCTGGCACACGGCTGCATGTGATGAGCTCCTGGTAATCCCCGTTAGGATCTCGGAAAAGCTGCTGGGGCCTGGCTCAGTTAAACCAGGGAAGGGTGAGCAGAGCAGCAGAAGGAAGCCAGGAGCTGAGTCTTGAGGGGATGTGGAAGCCGTGGCTGGACATGGGGCATCCCCGAGCCTGGCCTGGAGCAGCATGCCTGAGCCCAGCCTGGGGATGGCATTTCTGAGCCTGGCCTGAGAGAGTCCCCGAGCCTGGCCTGAGAGTCCCCAAACCCAGCCTGGGTTGGCATCACTGAGCCTGGCCTGGGATGGTGTCCCCAAACTCGGCCTAGGAGAACATCCTCAATCCTGGCCTGGGATGGCATCGCTGAGCCCGGCCTGGAGCAGCATCCCCAATCCCGGCCTGGAATGGCATCACTGAGCCCGGCCTGGGAGAGTGTCCCCAATCCCAGCCTGGGGATGGCATTTCTGAGCCTGGCCTGAGAGTCCCCAAACCCAGCCTAGGATGGCATCGCTGAGCCCGGCCTGCGAGAGCATCCCCAATCCTGGCCTGGGATGGCGTCCCCAGACTCGGCCTGGGATGGCCTCCCCAAGCCCAGTCTAGAGCTGCAGCTCCTTCATTCAATGAGCAATAACTTCCATCAGGTCTTTAAAAGAAATGACTCAACACTTTCACCTTGTGAGAGCGGAGGGAAAAAAAAAGCCTTTGGAGTCTATAATGCATGAAGGTGTTGGAAGCCTAATCTAGTATAAGCTGCCTTCAGCCAGGCCTTTTCAGCACTAGGGAAGAGAAATGAATATCTAAAAAGCAGCAAATAACTCCAATTGCACTCTGATTTCATGGCTATGTGCTGGAGGTCAGGAACATAAAGCTGTTTATTTCCCCCCACAAAGCAGAGGCTGTTACCGTAACCTGCTGTAGGTGCAGGTATTGCAAACTCCTCCTTCAGGGAAAGATTGGATTTTATTACTGCATTTCTTCACACCATATAAGCTCCTTTCCCTGCCTCTTTCTGTAGTAGTCTTGACCTAGCCTTGGAGTTGTGTCTCAAAAGGAGGAGTTTTTTCCAGGAATCTGAGACTGAAGTTAAAATAATTTGGGTTGAGCCTTTACCAGATCTTAATCCAGCTCTGCCAAGGGATAATCATGACCTGGAAGCTTTCTTAGGAAATGAGAGGATTGGGAAGAATAGGGTTTAGATCTGGTGGAACTTTTAGTTGCCCTTTGGCAAAGAAATCAATAACACCTTGATTTAACGACTGCTTTTCAAAAAAATAACAGGGAACTAAGACATAAAAAAACCCCCAAAAAACCCCCACACTCTCAACCTTGGAAATTCTGGGAAAACCCTGATATCATCACAATACACATCCAGAAACACCAATGAACACCCAAGGTACAAAAACATCCTGTGCTCATTTCAGTATTTTATTTAAATATAAAAAGACCATTATAAATTAGAGAAATCCACCTAATTTTGAATTAATAAACTGTTAAGTGAAGTATATAAATCTACATTTATACATCTATCAGCATTAAATTTCTGGCCAAGGTGTTAATCCCCACATTCTTATAACTAATGCAGTGCTACATTTAGAGTAATAAGATGGTTTTAAATCAATATGACATAGACCAGACACATCCTCCAAATTCATGCTTTCAGTTTAGGTTGTGAGAGATATTTTTGTGTTTTTATTGAAAAGTGACTTGCTGGAATTTTGGGGATTTTTTTATTGCATCATAGATGACCTCTATCCCACTAAGCACCTAAAGCTGCATGTAATTCTGAGTGTATTTTAAATTTTTTTGCTGTTTAAAGGGGGAAAAACTTTAAAAGCCTGGATTTTAATCTGTTTAAAGAAGACAAAACTTTAACCCAGTGCCTTTGCAGGTATCCCTGCAGTGTTTGTCTCTTCTGTTGGCTGCTGTTGGTGGGATTTAGTTTACAGTAAATACTTCTGTTGTAAATATTGGCCTTTTTGCCTCAACTCCCTTGAATACTGCAGTACTCTCCAGACTCAATCCCTGTGTGTGCACATCTGTTTAGCATTCCCACCATCCAGATTGCATGGATGTGTTTGGGGAGAGAAAATTCAGGATCACTGAGCTCCATGGTGTGGAGTTTGAAATAAAACTGGCCTGTTTTCTTCCTCAGGCTGGGACAGCTGCTGGAGTGCTCCCAGCACATGTTTATACTTGTCCTAGGAAAGACCAGGCTTTTCTCCATTCTCCCTTTGGATATAAGAGCCACCAAGATTCCCTTGTTGGAGTGGATGTAAGAAAAAGTTCCATTAAAAACCAAAAAAAAAAGCAACCAAAATATAAAAAACCACATCTCATCCTTAAAAAAAAAAAAAAAACAAACCAAAAAGTACACAAACAAAAAAAAAATCAAACTAAAATTGCAAATTAACCAAAGCAACTGGAACTAATCCAATAGAGATATCTACCTCAGCCTCCTGGTGCAAGGAAATCGGGATAAAAAGAGGATATAAGTGCAGAAAGGAGGAGAAAGGGTGCATTCAGTTTGCCTGAGGGCTGCAGCCATGTGGATTGGCTGTACAGTTTCATATCCACATTTCCAGCTGCAGCTTTCCCAAAAGAACTGAACATTCCACCTGAGCTTTGCTGCCCTTGGCTTTGGGCAGAACCTGAGCTGGTCACATCCCACCTGAGCCTCGGTGTCAGCAGCACAGGGCTGAGCTCAGAGAGCTCCTTGTTGAGCCTGAAAAGGCTCAGCCGTGTCCTGCAGGTCATTCCCTGGATTTGATGGCTGCTGGTAGAACAGGGAATATCAACAGTGACTAAAGAGGTTTCTAAAAGCACGTTCAGCAAAGTCTGTGTCCTGGAACTGGTGGCCTTGAAGAGACATTTGGGATCAATTCCCATCCCAAAGCACCCAGTGGAAAGGCTGGATTTGGAAAGGCCAGGATTTGGCTGGGGGAAGAGTGCAGCTGAGTTATTTAATGGTTTGTGCGTTGGCTCTGGATCAGAGATTGTCGTGGAAAGGAACAACTGCAGGACAAACAAAGTGCTGCTGGTGGCAACCGTCCCCAGCCACCTCATTTGCCTTGGAGAGAGAATTGTTTCAGCATTTGGTTGTTCTGAGCTGCTCAGTTATCACTTCACACGACATTATTCTGCAGTAAAATCTGGGAATGTGATGCTGAGTCTGTCACATTTAAGAGGGTGACTGCTCCAGCAGTGCTTTGCTCAGTGACTGCAAACAGGACAGATGTTGCACATGGTTATGTCTAAGGGACCTCACTACCAGGGTCGAGCAGCTGTGGCATTATTAGATTTTCTCCAAGAGCCTCAATTTCCATTATCTTACCATGAGATTTCCATATTTCTTTAAAGAATGAAAACAAGAACGTGAAATGGAAAATCCATGCTGACAAGGAAGAGGCCATTCCATGAGAGCTGACAGAGCCCATGAACCCAGACCTGAATATTGTTCCTCACTCCTCCCCATGTCTCCTTTCCCTTCCCCTCTTCCTCCTGCCCCCTGTGCCTCCTCCCTGCTCCCATGACAAGGAATATGTTTTCCCTGACTGGGAAATGTGTCCATAGATCAAACAGGGATGACCTGGTGAACTTCTGTCTGTGGCAGCCTCTCATTCCCACAAATCCATTGATTTTCATGGTCAGCTTGTTGGGAGATCAGCTATCGACCCTTCTGTCAAGTTGCTTGAAAGAGGCCACAAGCTCAAAAGGCCCAGGTTGGGCATAAATAAGGATAAGGCATAAATCAAATTCCTTTTGGAAATCAGGCTAAAAATGTGATCCAAGTAGAGGGCATGGTGCAAAAGGCTTGTTGGGGTTTTTTTTGTTGTTTGGGGTTTACTTTCCCTTCCTTGTTTCACATGCAGTAAATAATAATTAGGAAAAAAGTCAGGACTTCCAAACCACAGGGACAGTTTTTTTGCAGGGGAATTTGTGTTGTGCCCAAGAGAGAGCCACCCTTTAAGTTTGTTCCCATATTGCTCTTAGTGACATCATCATCATTAAAATGTAAAGGTATATAACGACTTTCTTCATGGGAGTAGCTCTTAAAGGACAACTAATATAAAAAATAACTATTCACATATTGAAATATTTTTCTGATTAGCCTGGCATTGAATTTGTTGGGGGGTGTGAGTGTATTTTACAACCTTGGAGAACGAGGAATTAAAGGAAAATGCACTTTCTTATCCATCTGTTGCAGCTCTGACGTTGTATGCAATTATTGTTGAATGCAATAATTTGGATCTGAGCTTAGTTTTGCAGAAGAACTGGAATACACAAACAGCCACCAGGTTTGGGTAGTTGCTAGGCAGCAGCTGATTCCTTCTTGGAAAAGCAGCCAGGGCTGCCTGGGCTGGGTGCTGACAGCCCCAGCCCTGCTCCTTCCCATCCAGGTGACATCCACAGCCAAAAGAAAGCTGGAGAGAACCCCACATTTCATCCCAAAAAGCTGCCAGGAGTTACAGGTTTGAGGACTTTAACATTTAATCATTGATTCCAGACTTTTCTGCACCATTTTGGGGCTGAGAGCCTGAGTCATTAAAAAAGAAAGGAAAAAAGGCAATGACCAATTGTCTTCTGCTGAATCTGGTGATAAAACCAACAGCCCCCATGCCCAGTTTTATGGTCATATGACAACACTTTGTTTTAATCTCTAGTATTTAATCTATCTGTGTCTCTCCACCTGTTGCAATGGAATCCAAAAAGGGCAATTTCAAGATTAAACAAACACGGGTGCATAGTAAAAGCACGTTATGAATAGAGATTTGGTTTTCTGCTTTCCCTTCCAAAGGCAAATTCAGGTAATATTTCACCAACTGAGAAGTTTTATACGGTGGATTAACTGCAAAGTTCAGCTATTAAATTTAGAATAGGGGCAAGTCCATGGCAACTGAAATAAATTAGAGAGAGCTGCAAAATATTCTTAAATTATGCAAAACAAAACTATTTCTGATCACATCAATGACTTAGAAACCGAACTTTTGAGGCCTCATAGTTATTTAAATCTTGGCTATTGTGTTTTTATCCTGTGAAAGATGATTTTTTTTCTAATCTTGGCTTTAGCCTCCTGCATCCCCTATTATCAAGCAGTTTGTGATGGCTGTAATCACAGCAGTTAATGCGAAAGACTTCCCAGAAAGAAAGAATAATCCTAAGCATTACACAAAAAATGAATGCTTCTATTGTACAAAAGTAACATGAAAAGTCTGTATTCAATCTGGCATGGCTGGAGCTCCAGCAAGTTTCATTTTGTTGTACAAATCGTTCAGTGTCAAATTTGGCTCCTGAATATCCCGTTTCTTTGTTTTGGAAACAAAATGAGAGTGATAAAGATGTGAGCTGGAATCACTCCTTTGATACCTCCACAAAAACATCTGTACCCACGGCACACATCATTTTCTGGAGTCACTGCTGTATTAAGAGTATCAGAAGGAAAAAGAAAATCAATAAATACCATTGTTGAGACAAAGCATCCCCAAAAAATCCCTGCAGCAGAACATGTACTGAGTCATGAAATGCATAACAGGCAATGCACTTGTCCTCTCTGAGTTTCTTCTCTTTCAAAAGCAGGTAAATATAAGAAATATTGAATTGGGATGCTACACAAAAACCTTGAGTTCTTATTATGCATGAGCAGCTCTGGGCAAATGTGTACATTTTGTAATTGCTACCAGTTCTGAGCAACACGGGCGGAATTTTTATTTACAAAATCCATTTGGGCCATCAAATTCTATGCATGTTATGACCTTTACATAAATACTCATAATAACACTAAAATCACTCTTCATAAATAGAATTTTTTGGCTGCAGAACTGTTTTGCCTTTGTTTGCTTATGCATTGTATTTGTCATGTTTATAGTCACTTAAGAATTTTCTGGCTGTCTCAGGCATTCCTGGACTTCCAGAAATGGATGTGGTCTCTAAAATGGGGTTGTTTTAATGCCAGTTTGGGAAGGGGATTCTGAAAGGGGTGAAGGAAACCTTCCATCAGCTCTTTATAGAATGTTTCTGTTAATTACACTTTTATTTTGAGAGGGTATTGGGTGCTCAGCAGTCAATAAACCAAATAATGTGACAGTAAGTACTAATGAATCTCAGTGCAAGTCTCTGAATCAGGAATTGTCTTCAGAATTCCCTAAAATGGGAAAAACTTAGGTGCTGATGTTGCCTGGACTCACCTCCTCTCTTTGTTTCTGTCTCCTGGTTATTTTATTTTCTGTAAAAACTTCTGGCACATCCAAGCTTCATATTGAAATATTGAATATATTTGTTCACATTGGTCTAACCCAAAAGTCAGTGCTACAAATTTCTTGCATAGAACAGCCTCCAAAGAGTGCCTTGCTTTTGGTTTTTCCCCTCTCTTGCTTCCCATGCCAGGCCAGTGACACTTCCAGAGCCTCTCATCCTCTCCTCTCCAGCTGATTCCCACTGCTCTTCCTGTTCCCACATGGTCCCAAACCTCACCTCCAGGGCAAAACCCCTCCCTGGGATCCCTGACCCCACTGAAGGGTTTGGTTAAAGAAATATCTGCAGCTTCCCAAAAGAATAAAATGGTCACCAAACGGGAACTTTGGCAAGGAACCCAAGGTGTCACCTCCCTTGGTGTGAGCAGCAGGCACCTCATACAGGGATAAGAATTTCCCAGGATTTCCTAAAGAGGGTTCCTTTTCTCAGAGGAGAATTTGGGCTTTTTTTGGTTGTTCATACACAATCTCTCACTGCTTTGCCAAATCCTCTTAGAAAAATGTGTCCAAATTATAGAATTGTATCTATGTCTTGGAATCATGGTGAAATGTATAGATAATATTGGATTGCCCCACAGCACATCACTGAAAGTTAAAAAAAATAAAAGGGAAAAAAGAAAGAAAACTTGGAGGAGAAAAGGAAAAGGGGGAAAGTGAAGAATTTACTTAATTTTGTCTGTGTGATGGATGTGCTGGAGGTAATCCCTGTCTTTATATTATTAATTGGAGATAAAGAATAACAGCAATGTGTAATGAAAACACCATTTTTTTTTCACTTATGCATGGGTTTGAAGCTCTAATTCCTGTGCTCTTTCTAGCACCCTGATGAGCACCTTGCTTCTAATGGCACGGATAATGAGACATTTATGACTTGTGGCTTTTTGATAACAGACCAGAACTCATTTGTCCCTTCCATGGTGGATCCTGTAATCATCTCTGCAGGCAGCCAGCACAGCTCCAAGGAGTGCAAGCAGGGAGAGATAATTCACTTATCAAATCTCACTTGTAACAGAAGAAAATCCGTCCTGACATCTTAAAAAAAAAAAAAAAAACACAACAAAAAATAACTAAAGTCTTTTCTATTTTGTTTACACAATGAATCCTGTTCAGGCTGAAATGATTTCAGGCTGTTAGACTCGCTCTGATTTGAAAGCCTTCCCCACCAAGCTGCCTTAAAACACCATCATTTTGTGCCACTGTGTTCAAGTGCATTCTTTTGTGGCAGAGTGCTTGTTTGTGTTGGTCTGGCTTTTTTCATGACAAGAAAGGTTTCAAGCATAGAGCTGGAGCTTCTTTCCCCTGCTTTGTGCCCACATTGCTGTCTGACCCCTGTTGTCAGGATGTGCAGGTGACTTCTGTAAGTTCAGCAAAGATGTTTCAAGAGGCCTGAGGGACCATCCCTCTGTCATCCTCTCTCAATGAGCACATCCCATGTGGTTTTTAGGTGTGTTTGAGCTCTCAGGATGGCATCCTGTTGAAAATCATTAAAATTGTAAGCAATTGTAAAAAATGAAAGCATCCTGGTAAAAATTCCTGCCCGGCCTTACACCAAGGCTGCTAAATGTCAAATCCTGCAGGGATTATCAGTGAAACCCCTCCCCTCTTCCTTGGATTTAACATCACTTCTGGAGGCTCAGGAGAATGTTTGTGAAGGACAAGAGAAGCTCTGGCTGCCTTCTGTGGATCCCTGGATCCCTGGATCCAGGCTGGACAGCTCTTGGAGCAGCCTGGTATAGTGGAAGGTGCCCCTGCCCAAGATCTTAAGGTCCCTTCCAACCCAAACCATTCCATGTGCCTGTGCCAAGGATTTCTGGAGATGCAGCACTCTCTCCACTTGCAACTAAACAGAGCATTTTTTGCTATTAATTTATGCTATTAAATTCCCTATAAATCAATTTGACATCAGCAAGGACTCTGATAAAAGGTGGAATTTTCAGCATGCACGTCTCTACTTTTCATACCAGGAATGTGAACTTTAGCTTGGCTGCTCAGTTTTATTTTAGATGACACCAGGCTGTGCAGTTTTATGATATCCTTTCTTTATGACACATGAAGAAGACCAGAAGACATGGGTTTGGTTCCGGTGTTCGTTCCAGCTTGGCTTTCATCTCCGATGTATCCGTAAAGTCCGGATGGTTTTTTTTTGGATGACTCACCTCGGATCTGAAGGAGCAAATGATGATCTCTCCCAGCCCTTACTGAGCAGGAATCTTTAATGATGACACTTCTTTTTCCTCGAGGCTTCCGCAGGTATTTGAATTAGAAAAAGCCACAAGGAAATTTAAACAGTTTTAAGGTTTAAACAGAGTCAAGTATAAATTACTTCCTCCAGTAAGAATAAGATGCAGAAGGAAGAAAAAGCCTTGATAAAAATGTTTAAGTGAGACACTGTGTTAGCAGAGTGATTGCTCTGGTAGCTGACCCTGCAGCTAAGCCACCTCTGTCCTATAGCTCCCAGGTGCTAAGTGGGGAATTTGAGGAATTTGGGGGAATTTTTGAGTGCTGTAGGGATCCTGCTGCCATGGACACGGGTGGGAGCCCAGCTCCCCACACCAGACTCATAGATGTTGAGCTAAGATCAACAAATAAGGTAAATTTTTTGTAAAGTGGAGAAGTTTTTTTCCTAGCAGTGTGTGTGTTCTGCAGTGCTGTTTGTTGGTGTTTTCAGGGAAGCACTGGAGCTTCCTGCAGGCTCCAGAGGAGTTCACTGTGAGGCTCAGAGGGGACAGGGGATGTGGTCAGTGCAGAGCAAGCAGGGCTTGGAGCAGAACAAGGGAGGCCAGAAGTGCTGACACACATTTGAGATTTGTCAGCATGTGAACAGTGACTAAAATATGCAACTTTCCTGACAAAAACCGGGGATGAGGCCAGGGCCAGTGGTCTAAAGTCATTCCAGCTCTGCCTGGTGTCACTCTGGGTGTCAGTCATAGAATGCCTGAAGTTGGAAAAGCTCTCCAAGAACAGAGAGTCCAGCCGTTCCCCCTGCACTTCCAAGGTCACCCCTAACCCATGTCCCCAAGGGCCACATCCACAAGATTTCTGAACACTTCCAGGGGTGGGGATAGTGCTACTTTCCCAGGCAGCCTGTTCCAATTCTTGAAAACTTTTGGTGAAGGATTTTTCCCAATATCCCCCCTTGAGCCTGCCCTGGCCCAGCCTGAGCCCGTTCCCTCTCCTCCTGTCCCTGTTCCCTGGGAGCAGATCCCAAATCCCCCCGGCTGTCCCCTCCTGCCAGGGACTTGTGCAGAGCCAGAAATTTCCCCTGAGCCTCCTTTGCTCCAGCCTGAGCCCCTTCCCAGCTCCTCAGGAATTCTCCAGCCCC
>NC_031775.1:31600590-31644410 GCF_001522545.3 Parus major | reverse complement strand
CCTCAGGAATTCTCCAGCCCCTTCCCAGCTCCCTCAGGAATTCTCCAGCCCCTTCCCAGCTCCCTCAGGAATTCTCCAACCCCTTCCCAGCTCCCTCAGGAATTCTCCAGCCCCTTCCCAGCTCCTCAGGAATTCTCCAGCCCCTTCCCAGCTCCCTCAGGAATTCTCCAGCCCCTTCCCAGCTCCTCAGGAATCCTCCAGCCCTTTCCCAGCTTCCTTCCCTTCCCTGGACACGCTCCAGCCCCTCAATATCCTTGTCACATCTGGTTTGTCATCAGTGTCCCCCAGCCTGGCAAAGACCTGAAACCAGCATTTTCCACGGTTTTCACACTGAGTCCCAAGTTCTGCACAAAACCTGAGCTGGCTCCGTGTGGGGCTGTCCTGGGCCTGCCAAACATTCCCAGGCCGCGGTTCCTCAGCAGCACCCTCACCTTTGCCATCGATCTGGGCTTCAGCAGCTGATTTACAAGTACATCTTTTCTGAACCATTATCTGAGGCAGCTGCCAGTTGGCCCGAGGCAGGATCCAGGCACTCGAGACTGGGGGAATCGGTTCCAGCTGCACTCCGTAATTAGGAAAACCCTGGGCTGCAGCCGGATGTCCAGATGCCTTGCCAAGGAGCGCAGCATTTGGTTCAACAAACAGGATTTGTGAGGGGAGAAAATGAAAAAGAGTGAGGATGTCATAGGACAGAGGTCATGGGCCAGCAGTTGCTCCTCTGCTCCTCACGGCATCTCCCATTTTTAATCTGAAGTGGTGGGAAGGGAAGATCTGGAGAGGTTAAACTGACCCTCAGGATTTCAGCTGGAAGAGAGATAAGTTTCTCCTTTTCCCCACAGAGATGGAAAGTACTTGAAATGCCATTTCTTTCATGCTTTCGCACCAGGGAAAAAGTGAACTTTGCATTCAAGGGTTCCAGGGTGATGTGTTTTGTCAGCAGTGAGAATTTGAATGCTCGGCATGTGACACATCTCAGCTAAAGCCTTGTGCTCCCTGTAGTGCCTTCATTGCAAACACAGATTCAAGCTCTTTTTAAAGGTTTGCAGGTTTTTTTTTGCTTGTTCTCTTAACATGAATTAACAAATGTGAAGCTTCCAATGACAGATTTAATAATACCATGATAAATGCCAGTGCTTTTGCCACCAATGCCATTTAATCTGTCTCAGCAAATACACTGCCAAAAGTTTGAGTGTTTTCCAGCTGTAGGATTCCTATAGCAATATGAGAATGTCCTTGCACAGGACAGGGTACAAACAGCAATGCAAAACTCCACTGTGGATGATGTAGCAAAGGAAAGAAATATATCTTATTCTTCTTCTTCTTCCCTTGATTCTTCCTGCCTCTCCTGCTCCAGAAACAGCTACTTTTTAAGGTTAGACAGGCAAGAATTTCCCAGTCTATTCCAAGGGATCTGTGGGATATTGGAAGGTTCTACCCACAGATTATTGCTAATCTCGGGAGGCTCCTTGGATAAGAATAATTTACTTATTATGTGCAGTACACAGAGTGGACTTTGACAACTTGCTCTTCTTTGACCCTGTAGTCCTCAGTATTTCTCTAATGCTGGAAATGCATTTGAATGAAATTCATGGAGGAATGAACGTGTAGGATCTGATTTATCCCTGGCCTGCCTCTGGATTTCCTTGTGCACCAGTTGACAGTCAGAAGTTGATGATCTCCTGTTGTAGTTTCCTCCTTGATCTAACTGTGGGGTTCTTACTGCAAAGCATTTCAGAAAAATATTGATAACTTAGTGGAAGTTGTTGCTTTAATTACATTTTTTTAATCAAATTTCTATTAATATCTTAATCCAATAATTTCTTCTTTACCCCTCTCTGCAGGTTATTCCCTATTTAGTAATTTTTAAAAATAAGTAAGGGCACAGGTGGCTGCTCTTCACCATGAAGGTGCCCATGTGTAATTCACCACAACACTGATACACTGGAAATAACCTTTCCATGAGGCTTCCCCAGCAGCAGAGGAGGATTCTGTCCCTTGCTGCTCCTCACAGCACCACGACAGGGCGAGGAGCTGTCTCCAAGGGTGTCTCAGCAGTTTCCAGTGCCACACCAGGTTCCCTGCCTTGCACTGACTGCAGCCCAGCATTGTTCCTTTGCCAAGAACCACGGAGTGAGCCCTCTGCTCTGGCTGTTTTCTGCATTCTGGTTTTCCCCACTCTGTGGCTAAGGAGTCCAGCTGTTTGCTCTGTGGCTCTGAACTCTCTGCTGCTCAATGACAAAAACAAACATCTTCCTTCATGCCTGCCAGGGATGTACATGGTGGCATTGGCACCTTGGAGTTATGCTAGGGAAGCATTAAAGTATATTTTAGTGTACCTTATTAAAACAACAAAGCTCATCAAACACCCTCTAAATGTCATGGTGGGACTAAAGATTTCTTGAGGGATAAATCTGATATCCTCCTCCTCTTCCCCTTCACCCAAGGAGATGAATTCTGTTGTGGTGGGCATGGTTTAATAAGTTCCTAAAGTAGAGCTGATTTATATTCCTTTGTTAATATAATGTAACACATAAACTGAAATTCTGCTTAGCAAAAAATTTTCTCCTGTGGCAGCCTGCCTGGGTGGAAGAAAAATAATACAAAAGGTCTTACCAGTGATGTGACATGTTGCTGTAAAACAACAGCCAGGAACATCAAGATATTTCAGTCCAAGTGGAGAATTTCTGAAAATTAATTTTGGATGCTTAATACAAACTAGAAAGTAACGTAATTTCTGGCAAAGCAGCTGACAGCAGACGTAATGCATCAGTGCAATAGCCCAGACTGTGTTAAATGGAAATTAGCTCCATGTAAAAAGCTGCAGGGATAGAACAGTGCTCTCACAAAACAACCCGTGACAAAAGCTGAGGTTGAGGTGCTGGTGGAACAGTTCTCACTGAACTGGGAATGTTGTGATGGAACAGAATTTGTGGATGTGATTTGGAATCACTGTAGCTCTTTAACTGTGAAGGTGACTCAGTGGCAGTGGGCTGTCTGTGCTCCCTGTCCTGCAGAGAGCACAAAACAAGGGGTTTGTAGAAATCCACATTTCCCAGCTTCCCCAGTCCCTCCACAGTCATGCCTGAAGCCATGGAAATCAAAAGCAGAGCCAGTGAAGCTTTGGATGGGCCCTGGACACAGTGTGGGACTGCCCAAATCCTGGCAGCAGGATCCCAGGGGTGTTCTGAGAGCCGCCACTGTGGAGGAGGAGAAACAGATCCCAGGGCAATCAGATCATTTCCAGGACTCTTTCCCTCCTGCTGCACTCCATTTAAAAGCACATTTTCTAACTCATCTCCTCCAGAACACTGACAATAACATTCCTTTCTCTGTGTTTTTCCCCAGGGGTGACACAAAAGCGCTGGGGCCCTGATGGTCAGAGGACATGCATGGGCCTTCAGCGGGAGAGTGGTGTGCAGGGAAAATCGAGCCCTACCAAGGTAAAATAAATAAATTGTGTTTGGGGAGCAGTCAGCAGAATGCAGGAGGGTTTAAAAAACAATCACAGATTGCTGAGCAGTATGTTTGGACTTGGTTTTGTTTAGCTAAGCTTAGCTTAGGCAGCAGAAAAGCCAAATAAAATGATGGTTAAGTGTTGGTGAGGGGAAAAAAATTGCATTGCTGGGGAAAAGAAGTTGTAAGAAACCCCCATGAGACTAAATCAAGAAATATCCCAAATATCAGTACACTCTGCCTGATATGTCCTCAGGATAAAGCCTGAGGTTTTCAGCTCAACACAATTACTTTGGATGTGTGTGTGTGTATTTTTTTCACAAGATGCAGCGAAGCTTGAAAGCTCCAAACAAGCACAGGATCAGCTGGGCAAACCTGAAAGATCTATTTCTTTTCTAAAGATTGGGAGGAGGAAATAATACATATTTTCAACAGAAAAAGGGAAAAGTAAATAATTTAAAATATTGGTGCATGAGTTTGTAGCTAATCAGGAGTGTTTCTGACATGCCTTTGGACTCATGCAGGATGTCTCCATCTGTGCAGCCCTCAACAGAAGAAATAAATGTCAAATTAACTACTGGAGCATGAGAGATGTATCCAAAATAAAGTCTCTCAAGGAACATTCTTCTTTGGTGCCCTGTAGAAATCTGGGGGAAGTTGAGAGTTTTGGAAGGCATGCAAAGGTCTTAAACCTGGAGGTAGAAGTAAATGAAGTGAAGAAAATATGAGGCAAATGTTGTTACAAACCATGAAAGAAACAGAGGAGGAAGAAAATGCTTTCCCTGAGGCTGTGAAATTATTGAATTGTCCAAACCACAGGCAGCTGGTTTAAAGAGTTGATAAAATTTATCTGGCATTTCACCTCGTTAATAAACTCTTGATCTACCTCTGCCCATTTGGGTTCCCAAGAGGCTCCTTCCCAAGAGATAGAAAGGAACTGTTTCTGGTGATGTTTTCCTGCACGGAGGAGGAACACAGGGATGGTTTCATAGGGGCTCAGAATCACAGAGCGGTTTGAGTTGGAAGAGTCCTTAAACATCAGCTCCCCATGGGCTTTGTTGTGGTGTCACCCCAGCCCTGGGAAGGGTGACTGTGGCACCAGGGAGGTCATAGCACTGTCAGCCTCACAGTCCTCCTGGAGGAAGGACAATATCCTGTTTTTTGAAGCCCTTGTTGAGTCCTGGAGTTGAATATCCATTGATAGAGACACTCAGCTAGGACTGGGGTGAGTTCCCAACAAGCAGGAGTCGGTGGCACCTAAACACAGAATGGGCTAATCCTCAGATTCTGCATGCCAGTTCAGTGTTGTGCTTGTTTTGGTTTTTCTCTATGAGGATCAATAGATCTGGGAACACAGGGCAGGAGCAATCTAATCAGTCAATTTACAGCAGCAATGAGATTGGGCCAGATGCTTTATTGCACAGGACTTATGGGCCCAGCAGGGTAGATAATAATAGCAGGAGCCTTTAAACTCAGGTCTACTCTTTGTCAGAGAGCTGGAACATAAAAGCACCTCCTTTGTCACCTCCAGGGAGGTAAGGTGTGGTCTGTTAAGATGAATGTTTCCTGTCATGGATGGAAAAATTAATCTGGGCCACTGTCAGTCTCTGGCCACTGTCAATCAATCTTGTACATATGTGTTTGTACATCACTGGCAGGTGTCACCAAGGAATCATAACAAAGAGGGAATTAATTAATTAAAATAATACCCAGAGCCTTTGTGAGTAACTGCATCACTTTTTTGGGGAGTTTTTCATGCCTACAACCAGTGAGGTTGTAAAGCTGTCATGTCCCTGGTCCACACATGTCCTTTGCAGCATGTGATGTCACAGGCCAGTGATCCATAATATACTTAAATGCATTTTAAAGTCCAGCAGGTCATCATGAAAGAGGAGTTTATAGTCTGAAAATGGCAACTGTCTTTGCCATGTCCACTTTTAAACACCCACCAATCCCATCCGTGGGGATGAGTTAAATACTCAAAATAATACTATGGAATAAAAGTTTTAAATTTTAATATTTTTTCCTTTACCAGAGTGATAAAGTTTTCATTGAAGCCTCCCAGACAATTCAGAGCTGATTTCAAGAGTGTGCATTTTTAAATGACAAAAAAGTTATTATGAATAGAAAGTTAACAAGAGATCTTGAACAAAACTGTCTCCTGTGATAGATGGTGGAGGAGAAACAGTTGCACACAGGATGATGGAGTGTGGTGATAACCAGGAATCTTTTCATCTGCAGGAATCTCTGCCTTCCCAGAACACAGCATTGATTTCACCAGTAATCATTGCAGTGATTGATGAAGATAAATCCAGAGGAAACCAGCCCTCTCTGCCTATGCAGGCCCTGATCCCCCAGCCCAGAGCGTGTCACACAAAGCCATCATTGCCTACCCAAGTCTCTGCCATCGTTAGCAGAACATTTTTGGTGCTTCCCAGCCGATTAGAGATCCAGGCATCCCCAGAAGACACCATGTCACCAACCGACTCTCCCAGTCCAAGGCAGTGTCCAAGGCAGCAGAAAGGCTTTGCCTCCATCACTGTCACAGCCAGGCGTGTCCCTGTGGGCTCTGGGGACCTGGCACATGGCATTGGGGCTGGCCAAGAGCCCAACACCGTGTCCCCCACATCCAGCAAAGTCCCTGCTGTCCTCGAGCGCTGGCCTCCCCCAGCCAATGCAAACCAACCTCCTTCATTAGGTGAAGAACCCCAAAAGCAGCTTTTTGACCCTGGAATCAAGGAGGATGGCGTGGGTCTTCAAAGCAGTGATGGGAAGGAGAAAATGCCACCTTCATTCACCTCCCGTGTCCAGCTCCAGGTGTCTCAGCCATGTCCAAACACCATCTATTACTTAGACAAGTCACTCAATGTGTGCATTGACCAACCTCGAGTTAAATGCCAAAAAATTTATAGATCCACGTTGTCCTTGAGCCTGAAGTGCAGTTTGTCCGGATTAACAGCAGATGGAGTAGATGGCATAGCTAATGGAGAGCCCATGGAGGAGAGAGCTCCAAGGAAGCTCCCTGGAGCAAACGGGGCTCGGCTCAGATCACACCTGAGCACAGACTTCACGGGAAATAAGGTCATTAGGGAGGAGAAAACAAAGGAAGAACATTTGGGCAGTAAATACCCTTTGCAAAGTGTCTTTGCCTCAGGACTTCCAGCATTTGTGGAGATTCCCAGAGGACCTCACAAGGCAGCAGCCACAAAGGAAGAGGATGAGCAGCCTGGCAGCCACCACAGTGTGTTTTCCCTCCAAATCCCCAAATCCAGCAATGAGGCAGGTAAGTCATTTCCATAAATCTCAGGCTGGTGGAGCAGAGGTTCAGGCTGGAGCAGCCCCACCACAGTGGTTCTGTGAGAGCAGATAACAGCAATCCTTGCTTCTGCAGAGGCTCAGGGAGTTAGAGCACAACCCAGAGGTTTCCAGCTCCAGCACTGCCATGAATATTTGC
Organism: Parus major; assembly: GCF_001522545.3. Classification (NCBI taxonomy): domain Eukaryota; kingdom Metazoa; phylum Chordata; class Aves; order Passeriformes; family Paridae; genus Parus; species Parus major. The sequence continues at coordinate 31,637,503 of NC_031775.1, read as the reverse complement.
CATGCTAGTGATGCGTGCTGCTCATCAGCTGGGAGAGAAAAATCCCCCTGTGTTTTCTGCATTAAACCTCTTTTTTAACCATCCATAACACTATTTTTTTATTATTCTCCCAGAAACCTGCAAGTGCTTATCCCCCGAAAATAATTAGGTTTATCTTTGAATAAGGACTGAATTTCAAGGTGTGAAATTAAGAAGGAGATGACTGCGCTGAGCTTGGTTTTGTGCTCCTTGCAATTAAAAATGATCTTGTTTTCAGCTTTTATTTAGAAGGCTACAGTAATAAGCCCAGGCTTTTATACTTAATGGAACCAGGTAAAAGGTTTGCAAATCTTGAACACATTTGTTTCCAACCTTTCCAGTCATTTTACAGACATAAAATGTTCTTTGCAGCGTTGCTCCTGGGGGAGGGAGAGGGAGCCCTGGGGACTGCCTCCTGCCAGAGTGGTGCAGCTCCTGCTGCACTGGGATTTTCCAGCACACTTGGATAACCACAGCTGAGTTTATTGCCTTTCCATCCAAGGTGGATGGGAAGATTGTCGATGAGTGGAGTCTGTTTTTTACCAAAAGCACAAAGATTAAACTTACCCCCTCTGTATCCTGCAGCCTTGGGCTACATTTAATTGCAATTATCCTGTTCTTATATGGCCCTTTTGATCTAAGGGTCAGTGCATGAACATGAGCCACTTCCTAAGGCTCCTTTGTACCTCCATCCCCGCAGTGTGGAGTGGAAGGAAACAGAAAGATGAGAAGCCTCACGCTGCCTCCAGGGCTGGGCAAGGTGCAAACTCCTTGCAGTCTCTGCTGCTCTCCCTTTCCCATGCCTGAAATCAATGGAATTGTTCCTGCAGGGGCAGAGCCTGAGATAAAATATTCCTCTGTTTTCCTAAGCATAATCCAGGCTGTGTGGTGTTGGAGGGGAGAAGGCACAGTGGGGAGCAGGAGAGGGAAGATGCCAACCAGTGCTAAGGGGTTTGGGATAGAATTATAAAGGGATGGCACCAGCAAATGAAACATTTCGTTGCATACATTGTGATTTTAAATATCAGGGAACATCACTTCATGGGGAGCATTATTATTGCAGGCTTTGTTCAATACCATCTAAGGTTTCTCTGTGATAAACCAGATTTAAAACTGAGCTTTCCCTGGGCTTAGTGATGCCATGGTGGCATGGAAGAACCACTTTTACTAGAAATAATTAGAAAGTGAATTGGGAGGCTGCTCTTGGTTCCATAGTTCCATTGGAAGGAGGAAATCGGTGAAGTAAGGAGCTGAGAAGTACTGGTTTGTGATAAAGGACTTCCACCATTTGTGTACACAAGACTATAGGTGTAAATAAACATGGGAAGTGTTACCTTTTTAACTGCTTCCACCTTTTGTGTGGGCCATAATGTAGAAGGTAAAGATACACATTTCTCTTGCTGAGACCCTTTGTAATGTGTAAGGAGATGTTTATCAGCTTACTACAACTTTCCTGTGTGAAATTTGTATAAACAACCAGAATAATGCTCCAAAGCCACAGCCTTTCTCAGCAGGATCATCCAAGTAATGAGCTATTAACGGGACAGATCACAGAAACCTGGTAAAATGCATGGGACATCCACGCTGGTCCTTAAAATGAGAGGGAATTGTGTGATTTTAACCTTGGAGAAACGAAAAAACTGAGTCCTTTTTACTTCTGGAATGGGTGAAGTGAGGAGAAGTATTGGTATGAGATTATCAATCACAAAATCATTGAAGTTTGAAAAGATCTTTAAGATCATCCAGTCAAACCAGCCCCCAGCACTGCCAAGGCCACCAGTGACCCATGTCCCCAAGTGCCACATCCAAAGGGCCTTTAAATCCCTCTAGGACTGGACAACCCTTTTGGAGAAGAACTTTTATCCCATTCTAGATTCCCAGTTCTTTTGGATATTTTCTCCTCTGTTGTTTACTAATTCAAACCCGTTCCCATTAAGCTTTGCTCTGCTCCATGTTTATGCAATGAAATGTTTGTGAAATGAAGTGTTTAAAAAGAAGGGAGAAGCAGCAAAGAATGGACAGTGAACAAGTTTTGCCACAGTGTTCGTGCTTTAGCAGTTATCTTATGGATGAGGTAACTGCAGAGAGCACTTTGTCCATTACATTTCTGATGACCCAGAAAGTTGCAGTTTATATTGGTTTGCAGCTGTAGGCAAGAGCTTCCTGCCAGCAGAAACACAAGTGGTAATAACATCACTATGCTGAAAAAAAAAAAGAAGAAAAAGAAAAATTACTTTCAAGGCTACACTTCTCTGTATGGAATCTGTAAATGCCTTTTCCAGGATGTATAGGTTGCTTTATTAGGATCTGAGTTGGAATGAACACCCAAATATTTCTCTGCTTTACAGGTGCTGGGTTTGCTGTTTCCTATAGGCCCAGTTGAGTCATGGCCTCTTTGGAGTGTCTTTTTCCTAATCTTTTGTGTGACTTCACTGCAGCCATGATGATTCTTACTTACTGTATTACTCATATTATTTCACATCCAAATCCAACTGTTCAAGAGTTGGCTTTACATGGACCTGGATAACTTAATCTAAGGCCCTTCTTTCAGCAAGAGGCTGGGCCAGGTAATTTCCAGAGTTATATATTTCCACCATGTGCCACATATGAAAAGGATGCTTTGGGATTATTAATGAAATGTAAATCTTGGGCTCTGCTCGTGGATGGGAATTACACTTGGAAATCCAAATCTCTGGGACTCAGAGTTCAAAGCCATGGTTCATGCTAGAGCATCCCAAGGATGGAATATGATATTTCCCCACTGTGGACTGTATCTTCTATTGGCTCCACTGCTTTGGGTCTTTACTTCCATTATCTGGCAAGAAATTGGATTGTAAGTGCTGGAAAATCCATGTTATACATGAAGTCAGACTTGAACCGTGGGAGGACCGAGCTGTAGGACAGAGCTGTGTTTATTTTTAGTGAGTGGCCAACATTTCCATCCCTTGGGCAGCTGCAGGAACGTGTGAAGGGTCCCACTGGGGGCCCCATGAGGCACCCACCTCAGAGATATGGCCAAGGGCCAGCCCAGGCCAAGCTCCACGAGGTCCCTGTCACGGGTGATCGATGTGCATCACCCTGCCTTTGGTCACGGCTTTTAACAAGCTGTCAGAACTTGCTAACGCTGCTTTTCAGGCAATGCTGCAATTTCCTTTCCTGTCTGCAGCTGATGTCTCATAAATACAAGGTAAGTTAGAAATGAAAAGATTAGTCTTGTTGCTGCTGAAGACAGGAACATTTTTAATCTTAATTTCTCACCTACCTTTCATGAAGAACATATTCCCCATGAATATCTAGTTCTCCATCCATCTTTCACTATCTATTACCTACTGGGCTCTAGGCTGAATCATTAAAAAGGAGAAAAAGAAGAAAATGGGACAATTTTAAATTATTTTTGACCTCTTGATTAAATAATATTATCACTTTTCTAGGGAAGGTTATAAATGCCAACATCTAAATTTATCCATTTGAGCTTAGATAACAGTAAACTTCGTCATGCCTGAGCGCCTTCACACATCTCAGCTGTTTTCTAAACCAAAATATTTCCTGCTCACCTCTACACTTTTATTCATGTTTTGTTGTCATACCCAAAGCTGATGTGGAGAGATATTAAGGAATAACAGCTGAGGTGGAGAGTGAATCCAGTCTGGATGGTGGGTGTTGGATTCCACTGCCCTGAGATGAGGGGCAGATGTGCAAGGAGGGCGGGAGGAGATGACAAAAAGGGAAATTGTGAATCGCAGTCCCATGAAAGCCACCCAAAATTAGGGACATCAGAATAATAGAATAGGTTACAGAATAATCATCAGCCATAGTGTGGCCATAAGACCAGGGCAGTGATAATCCCTTCATCCTGGGGTTAGTCTTGGACAAGAGAGACATTGAGGGGCTGGAGTGTGTCCAGGGAAGGGAACGGAGCTGGGAAGGGGCTCAGCCTGGAGCAAAGGAGGCTCAGGGGGAATTTCTGGCTCTGTACAACTCCCTGCCAGGAGGGGACAGCTGTGGGGATTTGGGATCTTATCCCAAGGAACAGAGACAGGAGGAGAGGGAATGGCCTCAGGCTGGGCCAGGGGTGATGTACTTTGGGTGTTGGGGAAAATTCCCTCATGGAAAGGTTTGTCCAGCCCTGGCACAGCTGCCCAGGGCAGTGGTAGAGTCCCCAATCCTTAGAGGGTTTCTAAAGCCATGTGCATGTGGCACTTGGGAACATGGGTCAGTGGTGGCCTTGGCAGTGCTGGAGGAATGGTTGGGCCCAAGAAATGCAAAGGTCTTTTCCAGCCTGACGGATTCCACGGTTCCGTGCTGGAGTCAGCAGCGGGAGGTGATGACGCACAATGGCGTGGCTGTGATGAACGTGCTCAGCAGTGCCTGAACCCTGGGAGATGTCCTGGGGTGTCCAGGGAAGCACTCCCAACATTCCTTTCTCAGAGTTCACACATGAAAAGCTTGGGAGAGGAAGGACAGAGTCACAGCAGTGAACGGGACACATCAGAGGCTCAGTAATGTAGCTGCTTGTACCTTTTCCCAAAGAGCGTGGCAGGTGACTTGAAAGCGTAATTTGCTTAATTAAAACAACCCAAGGCAGCGAGTGGAGGAAACTGAGAGGGGATCTGGTCTTTGGGTGTGTTGAATGGCCCCAGATGATTACAGACTTCTTTTTCCTTCTTGAACATATTTATTAACAAGTGCTGGAGTCAGCAGCACATTCTTAATGGGTAAATAACTAGACTTCAATTTGTTTGAACATTTATTTTAATTTTTTGATGCATGTATGTATATTCCTACCCATACTGGAGTAAAATCAGAACAGCTGGTGCTGTGGGATTTTGATAAGATGTTACCTGCAAAGCAAAAATATATTTTTGTTTTAAATACACACTGAAGTGCTCCAGATATTTGAGACATTTATGTATCAAGAAAATCTTGTGGGTCACCCTTAAACTAATATATCAGCCTGGTAGTCAGAACGGGCTAACCAGGAAATCTGAAGGCTATAAGTAATATTTACTTTCATTAATTAAGTAGTATTTGAAATGCTATGATGAAGGAATGTGGCCCATCTGGTGTTCTCACCTCATCTTCTGTTTATGGGAAAGTGACCATGCAAAGCCAGAGTACAAGATTTGTATGTGTGTAAATATATATATATATATATATACATGAACAAGATATAATTAGAGGAAAGCAGTTCCTGACAATATGGAATTTATTGTATAGAAACTTGAGCAGCTCCAGCTGATGCTAATTAACTCTCCACCCTGCAAATGTGTGCAGCAGAATTGGTGGTGAAGACAGGAGGAATATGAAATATGGCACAGGAGATTTTACTTTAGCTTGCACCTGCTAAGCACAAGGAGCCAAATCTTCAGCTGATGTCAACCAACTGAAATCTCTGCCTGCAGAGGAGTGACACTGATTTACACCAGCCAGGAATCTGACTTGGCATTATGGACACAGCAGCTGGTGCTGACTTGTTAAGAACAAAGGACCACATGCCAAAAAGCCCATTAAAAAGAGCTCCTTTGATGTCTCACTTCATCTGGGATAAATTTAAAATGGAGGAGGCTGTCAATTTTCCTTAGTCTAGACATTCTGTGTCATTGGGTCCGGGTTACTCTGATGTGTGACCTTCACGTGCTGCATCCCCAGAAAATGAGGATTCAATCATTTCAGGTGTTGAAAACTCAAGTGAGGAACTGGCAATCCTGTTACAGGTGACTCTGGAAGATGCTGCCAGCCTTTGAGACAGACCCCACCCTTTGTGATGGGCCAGAGAAGTTGCCTCTCTTTATCTTGGAGCTTTTTAATTCCTTTGTAGAAGGAAGGGGATGCCTGTTCTTTCCTGGAGGGTCCTGTTGCATTTTTGGGGTACCAGCTCTTCAGCTCTGCTCTCTGTCTCTGCTGCCTTCACCATCATCTGGTGGGACAAAGGGTGTAGGAGAAGGAAGGGATCAGCAGGAGGGGTATTCTTTGATATTCCACTCCTTTAAACTATTTATTTATTAAATCAGAAGGCAGATGTGGTGACCTTCTGTCCTGCCATATGGAGGCAAGGCTACCCCTGGAGGCTGTGGGCAATGATGTCAGCAAGGGAGAAGGGCGATGCTCAGGGCTGTGTGAGCCAAAGCTGGATTTCAGTGACAGCATTGTAATGTCACTGTGGCCCTGGCTGAGATCATTTTCCTGATCTGATTCCTGATCCTGATCTAGAACCAATCTTTCTTTATCAATTTCTCTGTGGTTTAAGGCAACAAGCAGACTGGCATGGTTGGATTTTCTTGGGGTTTGTTTGTTTCTTTGGAGTTTTCTTGTAGAGGTTTTTGTTTGATTTTGTGTGTTTAAGGGCATGATCATAAAATAATTTGACTGGATTTGAAGTTTCCTTCAGGAAATGCCTTTTGAGGATTAAAGGCTCAGTTTTCTGTTATGGGACATAGCAATGAAGCTGTTGGGTAGAAAGGCCATTGTTTCTCTTGAAGATAGAAGGATGTCTGCCCTGTTCCTGATGATACAGAACACATTTTCATGAGTGAAACTTATAAATTAGACTTTCCCAAAGATGTTCATGTTGTCTGAAGATCCAAGTTAAAGTTCAGCATATGAAAACTGGGGGTTTGATTCTTCCACTCTTTTCCATTTTGGATTCCACGATCTAAAGGTCTTTTCCAGCCTACACCATTCTATGATTCTGTGATTCGGTGACATTTCTATCTGGAGCTGTCACAGTTGGTAAGAATGTGAGACAATTTGAAGTGAAAGACTGGAGGGCACAAGTCACTCGTTAGCACTCCGGGCAAGCAGAGGTGGCAATACCAGAATCATTAAAATAATGATTAAAAGAGATGGGCTCTGTGGATTCGGTGACTGCATTATGCCACTGGAGTAAAGAGCCTCATTTTCCCCTAATTCACACTTGGTTTAAACTAGGAACGACTCTTGTGCAGTCTGTGAAATGAATACTTGGCTCAGCCTGGCTGCGGTAAATTATCAGAAAGCGCTGAACTAGGTGCCTTGGACATGATGAGAATTCCAAGTGGTCCATGCCTTTTTTACCCTGCAAATCACCATTTAAGTGTTCTGAATCATCCTGAACATTTTTTTTTTTTCAAGTCACACTGCATCAGATTACTCCTTGAGTCACTACAATAGCGTCTGATAGCTTCTAGCATGACATCCTGGAAATGCAAACATGGATTTCTAACTCGGAGGTTTTGGGTCTGTGGCTGTTACAGGGAATATCTCAAAAGTACAACAGTAAATATTCTTTCCTTTCATCCTCTCCCAGCTCATAGGAGGGAAAAGGAAAAAATGTTAGTAAAATATACAAACACTGTAGTCGAGCAGCTGGATATTGGGAGCTCACTGGTGCGAGCAGTCACCTCAAATCGTGTGGGTGGGTTGGTTATTAGATGCCCACTAAAATATTCTGCTGCAATTGTACCTTCTCATGATTCCGAGTGCAAGGTGATGTCCTGCAGGTGCCAGGCAGGAATGTTTCCTTCTCACAGAATCACAGGATCATTAAGGCTGGAAAAAGCTCTCCAAGATCACCAAGTCCAGCACCACCATGTCAGCTAAACCATATCACCAAGTGCCACATCTACCACGCTTTGGAACATTTCCAGGGATGCTGACTCCACCTGGGAAGCCTGTTTCTGGGATTAACCACTCTGTCAGCAAACACAGTTTTCCTGCTGCCCATCCCAAACCTGCCCTGGTGCAATTGGAGGCTGTTCCATTGCAGGGTTTTGCTGGTGCAGCCACTGCTAACCCTTCTTCCACCAAAGCTCTCTGTGGCAGCCAGACTGGGTGCAGCACCTCGGTCCCTATTCCATTCCCAGAATAATTGGTGTTCCCTTGTTTAACACCAAGGGAGAAGGTCAATTAACTATTTGCAAAGTGCTTTGAGAAAATAAGTTGGCCTTCAGCAGGTAGAGGCTGATTGTTAGGGGCTGGTGATTAGCTGGGTTTGGGATTGTTTGCTCTGAAGCCACTGTACTAATTTTGCTCAAAGCCTTCTGTAAACAAGCTGTTTCTTGACATTTAGAAGCTTTTCCTACTTAGGACTGATTATAGGTTTGAAGCCTAACAGCTCTTAGGTACACTTTCTGTTTTAAATGATTACAACTTCCTACAGTCAAATATTAGCTTTTGCCAAAAGAAAGCCTCTTCCTTCTGAGAAATGTGGCCACAGCTGTCAATGTGGTGAAAAAAAAAAAGCAACAACCCAAAAGAGGTAGCTAGGAAAAAGAGAAGGTTTTTGTTAGAGATAATTTTTTAATCTAGACTGTTAACTTGAGGTGTTATTGATACAGCTGAGATAATTAAGCTTTATCCCTGCCAGGCAGGGCTGTTTGAAGAAGCATTAATACAGGTGCAATGACACATTCATAGGGAGGAATGGGCTGGCTGAGCCTCTCTCTTCAGGCCAGCAAAGTTACCTTGACTTTGGATCTTGACAGCTCTGAGAATGGAGCTGAGGAGAGGGCCCAGCCCTTTTTCTCAGGATCCATTCCCAGGTTTTTATTGAGAGGTGAATCGAGACCTCGTTAAACATCTCATTTTGAACAGGGAGAGTGGGCAGGGCTACACTACCAGGAACTCAGGTAGTTTCCATGGATGTTAATGTTGAGCAGCAGCTGATGCTGCCTCTTGCAAATGAATCATTTGAGAAGCGTCAGGAGGCAGTTTGGGACAAAAGTCTCATTGCTGGTCAGCAGGAATTTCAGTCAAAACATGTGAATTTCGTGGCACCCCTGGTGGACTGCAGCTCGTTGACCGATTACAAGTGATGCCTTTTCCTCGGCAGCGATCTGAAAAATAAATCCTCCGTCCTATCTTGCATCCCTTGACAAACCCTGGCATAACTAATAACTCTGTCATGGCTCTCAATGTTTCCATTTCTCTGGGTTAGCAGGCTGTTGAGATGATGTGCTCTGTTTGCTCACATCTAAGATTGCATGGCTCAGCTGTGCCAACCCTTGATTCATGATAAGGGATGAGCCATCAGTCTTTGTCAGAGGCTGGAGTCTTGCTTGGGATTATGGATGGCTGCTTGAGGCACGTGTGGGTCTTTACAACTGGGCCTAAATCTTGAAGGAGGCAGAAGTTTCTTACATTTAAGGAATGTTAATTCCTGCTCCTCTCTGCTTGGGATACTGTCAGCATCAGCTCCCAGCATGGAGGTCCAGGAGAGCTCAGCAGCTCAGGATGTGGTGCTTTTATTAAATTAAAACAAAGCCCCCAGCAGGTGGTCTGTAATGTAAAGCTACCTCCAGTGCTGGTGGCTGATTTCATTAGGGACACTCAGGGAATCAGCTCTGAGTGTCCCCTCCCCAGCCACCTCTCGGCCTGACTTGGTGGCCGGGGAGGATTTGCAGCCCTGCCTCTGCTAAAATGAACTTAGGCCAGTTTCAAAGAAGCACTTTGTGACAAATCATCAGAAATCCACACTGGAACACTGGGGAGAGTGTTATATGCAAGGATGAAAAGCTGAATTATCCTGCTGTAAAGTGAAATGGGGGAAAAAAAAGCAGTAACAATGGAACAGGGGATGTTTGCCTGGATTGTGTGTGTCTCAAGGAAAGGCAAGTTTAACCTTGCTGTTTAACTGCTGTAATGCAGGGTCACTTCCCGTTAGCAAAACCCCCTGAAGGGAGAGAGGGGGAAATGTAAAAAGATACTTTACAGTAAAACAATATACTTATTTTATTCCAAGATCAAGGATTCTTTCTTTCTTTTTTTTTCTTTTTTTTTTTTTTAAAGGACCTTTTGAAAACTTACCCTTGGTTTTACAGAATATTTTTAACTCCTCCAATATTGTACGGTTTTCACTAAGTCATAATTTAAAAATTGAGCTGTTGTCATCTTTCTTGCACAGGGCAAAAATGACTCTTCTCCAGATGTAATTATGATTTTGTTCCTTAAATTTGCTTCTGTGAGCAGCTGAACTTTTACAACTACAATCTCTACTGGCTGAATTTTTAATGGAGCCATTCTGCTCGCTGTTTCTTTGAGTTTTGCTCTCCCATATCTCCCAAAGCATTACACTTGCATGTCTTTGTTCATTAGTTTTAAAGCTTTTCCTCAGCTGGGATAATAGAAAAAACATCTATTTCTGGTCATCCAGTTGCAATTCTGGCTATTCTCAGTGGGGCATATATATTTCAAGTTGGGTTGGTGGGGATTTAGATATACAATTCCAGATAGTCTTAATGAGAGTAACAGCCCTAATTCCCCACACAGAATATTAAAAACGGGTCCAGGGTGTACAGAGTGAAATGCTGTGATCTTACCTTTAAGTACCTTTGCCTTGTTCTTTTTTTTTAAATTCCTAAATATCATTTGCATCTGCTTTTGTTAAAGTAACTGAGAGCTGCTTTGAGGAGGAGGGAGCTGATTTTTGGAGCCCCTGTCTGGTTTGCTTTGCTCTGTTTTCCTGAGGATTGGCTCCACCTGTATGCACCTTTGAAAGGGAAAGGTTAATTCAAGAGGGAGCTGGAAGAAAGACTTCAGCAAATTGACTCTGTTCTTATTCTGATTGCTTTCAGTGTTAGACAAGAAAAAGACACACCTTTTTTATTGCCTTAATTAACTACCACAAAAAAAAACCCCAAAAAACAAACCCCACCATACTGTGAATCTAATAAGGATTAAGATTTAGTTAGAATATTAGAACCAGATCCACAAAGACATTTTTCATGCAGGAAGGACGTGTTGCTTTTATTCTTGAATTTCATCAGGAATCGTGGGGATTTTCGAATTCTTTCTCAAGGCAACCTTTCATCATAAAATATTAACAAGCACCCATCCCCTTTTTCTAATTTTAGGCCTCAAACAAAAAAATAGTTTTGTTCATGCATTTCTTTTCCTTTTCCCCTAATCCACATCTTCACAGGGATCCCCCAGGCCTTGTTGGGAGGATTCCACTGGTGGTATTTCTTTTAGCAGGGAAGTGGTGCTAGAAGGGAAGGTTTTCTCCATTTGCACAACGTGTAAGAAATTTCCTGGAGTTTAATTGTCCATTCTTGAAGGTTGCTGTACTTACACTTGGAAGCCAATATCCATGGAGAGCTAGTCTGGTAGTTAGGAGTAAATGGAGTGTGAATACTCCAGGCAGCTCTTCTTTCTTGTGCTCAGATCAATATTCTGAGTTAGAGAGGAGATGTGACTTGGAGCCTTCTCCTGCCCTCACTCTGCTCTCCACTGTTTTACCCTCCTCCCCTACAGCCCATTTTGACCCCCCTGATGATTCCTGCTGATTTTGGGGAGCCCAGCAGCAGCAGATGGTCCCTCCTGGGGACACAGCATTGGCTTGAGCAATTTGACGGTGGAGCTGTTTGGCTTCACAACACACATTTGCTGCACAGACCATTTCTAGATATGAAGGCAAATTATCTCCCACTGTGATGCTGCCATGGATGAGCAGAAACTCTTTCCTCCTTTCCTCTCCTCTTCTCTGTTTACTGCTGGCCAGTAAACTATTTTAATTTAAAAGGTGATTTAATGAGATAATCTGTTTTCCATTCAGGTTCTTCCTGTGGCTTAGCTCCCCACTTTTTCCCCTCTATCCATCTGATTTCTTGGCTGCCTGAGTGAAAGGACTTTCTCCCCTGCTGCTCTGCAGTTTCTCAGTGCTACCTGCTGCTTTCTTCATCTTCTCCTACCCCACTGCTCGTTCCTCCCACAGCCACCCTTGGAGCCCATGACCCCATTCACCTGTCCAGGTGTTTTTCCCCCTCTTTGTGCCATATTTGTGTGACTGCAGGAATGGGATTGGTCAGGGGATGATGGAACAGGTCTTTGGATATGCATGAGCTCTGAGGGGATGCACAGAATTGAGTCTGTCCAGTTTCTTGAGAGCATTTGCATCAAAACTATTTCCATCTGAGAAAAGAGCTTGGTTGTGACAAAAGATAAGGGAAATATTTGCAATTTATGAAAAGCACAGAGAAAAATAAGTTCTGACAGAGAGCAGGAAAGCTTGGATGCTATCCCAGAGTTTGGGAGCTCTGTGTGCACCTCCTTGCTTTGACCAGTTTTGTAAGGCTGTGAAATTGCTTTGGATGGGGTTCATCTCAATGAATTTAATTAAGAACAAGGTTTGTTTTCTTCTGTTTGTGCTGATCTTCAGGGATCCCTCAATGGAGGATGCCCTGAGGAGCTGACTCCTTCTCACTGTATGGGCAGTTACAGAGAGGAGCTCAAGGTGTTATGGTTGGAATCGATGATCTCAGAGGGCTTTGCCAACCCAAACAATTCTGGATTCTGTGCTCCAAGCTCTGATCTACAGGAAAGGGGAAAACAGTAAATGCTGTATCTTAATACCTCTGATTTCCTCAGAAATACTTGATACTCAAAAAGAGACATCAGCCAGTCAGGTCACTAAAATGCATAGAGATCATCATTTTGTGGAAAAGAATATTTCTTATCTACTGTGAGTGGATTAAGGATTGGGAAAGTGAACTGAGAACTTCCCACACGAAGGATCTGATTTTAGTGGGTGACTTTGAGATAAGGAAGTGTCAAACACAGAATCACAGAAACACAGAATCATTTAGGTTGGAAAAACCTTTCAGGATCATCGAGTCCAGCCATCACCCCAGCACTGCCAAACCCATCACTACCCCGTGTCCCCAGCTGCCACATCCACAAATTCTCTAAATCCCTGCAGTGCCACCTCACCCTTTGTCATGAATTGGCTCAAAGGAGAAAAACACTTCTGATCTTCACTCTGTCCTCAACCTCGGGAAAGAGTCAGCAGAGAAAGAATTGTGTCAAATCTGCTTTTAAAAAAGACAAGGAAGATGAAGGAATCTTTACAAAGGTGTGGAGTGACAGAACAAGAGGAATGAATGGCTCCCAGTGCCAGAGGGCAGGGCTGGATGGGATTTTGGGCAGGGATTGCTCCTGGCAGGGTGAGGAGGGGCTGGGATGGAATTCCCAGAGCAGCTGGGGCTGCCCCTGGATCCCTGGCAGTGCCCAAGGCCAGGCTGGACATTGGGGCTGGAGCAGCTGGGACAGGGGAAGGTGTCCCTGCCATGGCTGGGGTGGAACTGGATGATCTTTAAGATACATTTTGATGGAAGTATTTCCAGGATTCTAGGATTTAAAATTGTTTAATTGTGTAAAAAGTCATTGTGATGGAGTCAGTGGTGGCTGTGATGAAAACCAAGGCCTAAAATGTTGTGGGCTCAGGGTTTTAACCCCTTTCCAGTGGAGTACTTGCCTCACAAGCATCTCCCATCCCCAACATTTCCAGGGCCCCATTCTGGCTCTGTGCAAAGTCACAGCAGGAACCAGCACCCGAAAGGTCCAACTTGTGAAACGTTTTGCCATGAAAGTTTTTGATGAGAAGGGCATTGCTCAGCCCCTACAACTTCAGGATCCTGCCACACCATTAAAAATTACATGGATTAGATGGCTGAGAAAATAAAAATATTCCCATGCTATAGGATCTGGGATTGTGATTCTGTTTTTCACAGGAACACCAATGTTGTTGGGAAGCAGGAAGAGGAGCAGCACAACAGCCCCTGGCTCCCCCCCAGATGCAACCTCCAGAGAAACCATTGCTGCTGCTACTGATGGCTCATCCAGCAGGGCAGATCCCTCCAAAGACACCTCCAAATCCAAAGAGAACCAAGCACAGGGTGTCCTGAAACCAAAAACGTTTGTCTCCAGCAGCGCGTGCAGCATAAAGGCGTCACCGAGAGTCCTCCGGGAAGAAAATGTTCACGGGCAAAAGCAGCTCCTAAAAAGTAAGGTACAAATCCTACTGTGGTTGTCAGGAATATGGTTTCAATAATAAGATGAGATCAGTCTCAAAGAAAAAAAAAAAAAAGTGAAATAATGGAAAGTCAGGGCATTTTTGTCCAGCTTTAAGTGCTGAGCGTGAGTCATCTGGTGAGAGATCAATCAGCTGATCTGACTGTATACATTGCTATGGTTAATAGAAAACAAGATTAAAATGACCAAGATAGGCTTAGATTCCCCAGAAAATCTTGAAAAAGCATTAAAATTGCAAAGTCAAGCAGCCCCAGCCTAACCAAGTAATGCCAGTAGTGAGGTTATTTTGACAACCTTGTTCTGATACCTTTTTTTATTCCTTCAACCTTTCTTTTTTTTTTGACACAACAACCTGAACTATGATTATTAACAAGATTTCAGCATGTAAAACATAATTTCTTTGGGTTCATCAGTGCCTAAATTTCCAACATTTAGTCTCACAGCTAAAATGCAGATGACACCAGCAGCTGTATTCACGCACCAGGTATTTTTGGAGAAGACAACTGAGATTAATTTGGGTTTAGTATCGATATGTTTGTGAGAAACTTATTCCTTAAAAATGTTGTAATGGTCATAGAAGCTTTTTTCCTTACAGCTGTTTTTCCTGAAGGGGATTTTTTGCAGGCAGGCAGGCAAAATTTGTCAACATTGAGCAAAAAGTTATTGAATGTCACACATTTAGAAGCCTAAATGTTGTTTTCAGTGCCTGAAGTTAAATCATGGCATTCCCCTAAATGGAAGTGACTTTGTTTCACGAAAGTGAAGCATCCACTGAGATCTGGCAAAGCCCAACTTAATCCACACCTCTGTAAACCTGGCTTAGGGAGGAATTTAATTTCATGTTCACAGGTTTCAAGGTTTATTCCAAAATGTTGGTGAGAGCAGTGTTAGGGAGGAAATACAGTTCAGGCTTTTATAAGGCAAATGTACCCAACACAGATCTTTTTAATATGTTTTTTAAGTACAATATAATATGTACAATATGTCATAAAGAGGAAAATATTTTAAGTTTATTGTAACCAAAAATTGAAATAAAACAGTAACGGGCTTTATTCCCAGATATTTAGGTCTAGAAATCAAATTATTTGGCAAGGATGGAGCACTCCAGTGTGACTTTTCAAATAGTTCATATGGAGCCCTTCCGAAGTTCCTTTGTTATTTTGGATTCGTTCTGTCCTCTGAATGAGAATCTGATTTTTGAGCACACAGCCTCTTTTGGTCCTAATTTGTGCAGGGAGTATCAGTCAGTGAGCACTAAAACTTAATTATAAGCATAGAATACAATCTCTTTTTCTCAATGTGGATCAACAGCTTTCATAATAATGCCCTACAATTGACAATAACCTTTTGTTGATTATTTTTTTTATGGAGTCTTTCCACTGGCTAATGGATCTGTAGGAATGACAGAGAGAAACTGGAATAAAAAACAAAGGAAAAAAACCAACCAGTGGTGCTGGTGAAAGGGAAGTGATTTGTGGCTAAAGCCCATAACAATCTGGTATTTTTTTACAAAAAATGGGAATGAACTCCAACTGCAGGTCACAGCAAGACATCCTGGCTTTCCATGGGGCAAATTTTGGGGAGCACCAGCAAAGGGAGTGTCTGAGAGCTTGAATTGCTTTAATTGCTTTAATAACGTGAGAGATGCTCGGGGTGTTGCAGGGCAGTGAGGTGCAGCCACCATTAGATCTGATCTCTTCTGCCTAATGAGGCCTGGGTTTCTTATCTCAGGAATTGTCCTCTCAGTCTAATGAGGTGGAGAACCCAATAAAAAATTAGCCACGCACTCCTAATGAACTTTTCAATCTCTCCAAGGCCATTCTGGGTTCCCTGCTCCGAGGGACAGAACAAAGGAGCTCGAGGCACAGGACGAGCGGGAGCGGCGCAGGAGGGTGACACTGTCCAGGGTGACACTGTCCAGGGTGACACTGTCCAGGGTGACACTGCCCAGGGCCAGCTCTCCAGATGTCACCTGGGACAAAAACCTGCTCACCTGGCCAGAATCCAGCTCCCAGCTGGAGCAAACTCCAGCAGCCCCATGGACACTGCGGGTGAAGCATCTTTTTTTTTATCTTTTCCCCTTTTTTCCTGCTTATTTCTCTTTTTTTTTCCCTTTTTCCCTTTTCTCCCCCTTTCCCCCATGGTTGGTGTTTGCTTCCTGGGAACTTGTTAAGGGCAGGAGTTCACATTCCTTGATTTTTTCCCTTTCCAGTGAAGTTTTGGCAGTTTGCATCCACTGCCAAAACTTGCTTGGTTGTTCAGGCTCTCTCTTCTGAGTCCCAGTTGCTGTTCCTGTGGGGGGAATTGTTAAAGAGTTTGGGAATTCGCAAATTCCCAGTTTCCCAAGTGCCTGGCACTTCCAGCACCAGCTGTAGGTGTGAACATGGCCCAGGTTGGTACCAGGCTCCAGCAGCAGATGCACTTTGCTGCCTTTTCCTCCAGCACATGTTGCAGACCCATCTCTGCTCCTTTCCTCTGTCCTAAGACATTCCTAAATGTTGAAGCAGCCTTTGACTGGGAAGTGTTTTCTTTCTGGATCAGCCACGGAGAGATCTGACAGTCTAAATAAACAGGAAAGTTTGTGAACTGTCAGTGACGAGTTGCTTCAGTGATGGGGTGAGAAAAGGAAACAGGCAAAACATCAAGAACTTGAATTTGGATGTAAAAATACGTAATTTGAAACATAGAAATGTATAAACTTGACAGGACAAGGGGGAATGGCTTCCCATTGCCAGAGGGTAATGGGATTTTGGGCAGGGATTGTTCCTGGCAGGGTGGGCAGGGGCTGGGATGGAATTCCCAGAGCAGCTGGGGCTGCCCCTGGATCCCTGGCAGTGCCCAAGGCCAGGCTGGACATTGGGGCTGGAGCAGCTGGGACAGGGGAAGGTGTCCCTGCCATGGCAGGTGATGGGATGAGCTTTAAAGTCCTTTCCAACTCATTTTCATCACTTCAATGTTCTCTTACTGAACTCAGCCCAATGCCCATCACACCTTTTCCTTCCTTTGAATGGTGTGAGAATAAAGCAGGGTCTGTCTCCTGCAGGAAGCCCTCGAGATCCACAACCCCCAGTTCATCTCCCGCTCCCAGAAGAGGCTGAAGAGGCTGGAGCTGATGGTGCAGCTGAGGAGGGCCCAGCAGAGGGAGGCTCCTCCAGGCACCCCCCGAGCGCTCACTCGCAAGCTCCCCACATCCACATCCAGCAAAAAGAAGCAATTCACCATCCCCGACCCTCTCAGTGGTGAGTTGTGACCAGCAGCAGGCCCGTGGCTGCCTTTGAAATCCTGGATGGAATTTCCATATTAAATTTGAGAAGCAGCATGAGAGCTGCTGCTCCTGGTTTCCTCTCCAGACACTCCTTGGCAGAAATCCCCAGCAGCTCAGAGCTGGGGGTGAGGATGGAGAACTCCCTGTGCTCTGTGGCAGAAATCCCCAGCAGCTCAGAGCTGGGGGTGAGGATGGGGAGCTCCCTGTGCTCTGTGGCAGAAATCCCCAGCAGCTCAGAGCTGGGGGTGAGGATGGAGAACTCCCTGTGCTCTGTGGCAGCTGGGAGAGAGCTCCTTGGGGATGTTTTGTCACTGTCACATGCAGTCGTGCTCTTCAGCACGGTGCACTTGCTGCTGTTGTGGGGGTGATGGCAATAAATGACAATAAATGATCAGTTTGGGGACAGAGGAAGGAGGCAGGTGGGATTTGGGATACAAGCCCCAGCTCCAGGTGTGGATTTGCCACTTTTGTCAGAAATCCCAGAGCTGGGAAAGAGCTCTGCTCTGCCCAGCCCTGCTAAATCAAGGCATCCAAACTCTGTAATTCCCTAATTGAGGCTGATTAGGTTGTGTCAAACAGCCTCAACCCCCAGTGAGGGAAACCCTTCTCTCCCTCACAGCCCATACAGCACCTCTGTAAATGTTACCTAAGCTCAAGATGTTAAACAAATTGCTTTTCTTTTTCTTTTCTTTTTTCTTTTTTTTTTTTAATTGCCATATGGATGTTAATTAATTCAGTTGACTAAAGAACAAAGATTTATTTGATGGATTGGCATTCCTCTTTACATCTTGGTTTTAAATCTGTGACTGCTTGAAGATAACATTATTCTACTGAAAAGCAAATTAATCAAAAAGATTAAACAAACTAACAAAGACACCTGGAGAATGCAGGAAAGGGAATATTTGATGTCCTCAAATACAAACAGGTTTTTGGCTCCCTGGGGAATGAGGGTGGGTGCAGGAGAGGTGGGTGCAGCCCCATTTCAGGGCTCTTGAGATTGCTGGAGAATTCCAATTTCCAGTGGTCTGTCCTACATCAGAGACCTACTGAGATTTTCTAGTGAGAGCTAAATAAACATAAGGAAACACGGCACAAAGACAGCACCCTAGAATTCTGTCTTAAAGACTCAATAGAATTAATTCACCATTTCCATTATCCAAGTTAATTTCCCTGGACTCAGATCTCTCAGGGCTGTGTGAGGACCCTGCGAGCTCTGCCAGCAGTTTGTTATCTACCTTAGAGGAAGTGGCAAAAATCTCCCACTTCTGTCTGATCATCTTTGAAAATCCCCCAAACCACTCTGCAAATAATTTATGAAACAAAATATGAAAGGCTAAACCCATTTCTCTTAAATTTACAATGAAATTTTAATCTTTATGCTTGTTTAATGAGTAATAAAATCATAATATTGAAATATAATCATTAATTATTGAAGTTAACGACTATTTCCATCTTTTAGTGGTTGGTCATTAAAGGTAAATTTGTCTAGAGAGAATCTTTGGTTTCTGTAACTCATCTGCCTTCGTGTAGCCACTTGTGGCTTTCTGTTTGTGAGACCTTAACGTTTTTATAACGACAGAAGTGTCACAAGTCTGTTATTGAAGCAGAACTGGAGTTAATCCTGGAAATCCAAGATCCCTGGATGCAGCACAGCCCTGGAGGCTGCACTACAGAGGGCTCTGTTACATTGCTGAGCATTTTTAACTTGCTCTGAGTCCTGGCAATTGGGATTTTGGCATTTGTCCTGGTGGATGCTGTTGTGCAGCAGGATTGGTGTCATCAGTGAGACCCAGAGTGGGGAATTTGATTTTTCCTAGAAGGACTCACCCATCCAGGGGCACTGGATGTCTCTGTGCTTCTGATGTCTCTGCTGATGACAGATCCATTGCTGATGGACCCATTTATAGGGAATCTCCCAGCAGAAAGCTCAGTGGAGAAGGAGTCCTGCATCCCCAGAAAGCTTTGGCCCAGGCAAAGTCTTCATGGAATGGTTTGGGTGGGAAAAGATCTTAAAAATTATTTCATTCCCCCCTGCCATGGGCAGGGACACCTCCCCCTTTCCCAGGCTGCTCCAAGTCCCATCCAGCCTGGCCTTGGGCACTTGCAGGGATGCAGGGGCAGCCACAGCTGCTCTGTTTTCTTAAGAAATCGCTGCCAAATGCAGAGATCCCCTCCCACAGCTTTCCTGGTTTGGGGAATCAGGCTGCTCCTTCACAGCAACACCCCCTGGAACAGCACTGGGAATTGGAGGGTAAAATGATGACCTGGAAACGTGCTTAAGCATTCAGGCTTGCACTGATGGCACCTCTGGGCTCCAGGCTGTGATCTTGTGGTTGTTTCTTGATCATTTCCTTCCTTTCTTGGATTTTTTGTTTTTCTTTCCTTATGTCTTACAATTTGTGGAGGTGAAGCTCTTTACGGCTCTGAGGTTCCCAGGGCTCATTGCCAGCGCACCCTCCCACGTTTTCCAGAGGTCTTTTTCCCAGGAGCAGGTTGGTTGATGGGTTTAATTTCCCCTGACCCTGCCAGAGTGACCCCAAGGATGGATTAGAGCCCATCTGAGGCGGGCAGCAGGAGCAGGTCGTGCAGCACACTTAGCTCAAGCACTGACTGTGACAGCAGTTATCCAATTTTCCTCCTCCAGAGCAAATTCCCTGCCCAGTTCCCCTTGTGCCTGCACAGGAGGGTGGCCCAGGATGGGGAGAGGTGTGTGCCTGCTTTTATTCAGGTGGAAATGGAGCCTAAACTGTAGCCCAAGGTGTTTTGAGGAGTTTGCTGCGCTCATCTCTCTCTGAAATAAGTTTGGTACTTGTGCTTCTCCCTGGTCTTGGAGCTTTTATTCCAAAAAAATAATTTACAAAAGACCTGCAGAGATTTTTCTCTCTCCCAGAGAGATTATTCTATCAGCCTACAACATCTTTATTGATAACATGAAATTATTGACTAGCAGGGTTTCCCCGTGTTTTGACAGTGTTGCTACAACTTCAGTTTCTTGTAAGAGAAAGAAATAATTGGAATTCAGCATCATTTCCATATAAATACCAACATCTGTGCAGTTCCCATTTACCTTCCCATCCTCAAAACCCCGAGTTGTTTACCAGTTTTTAATTGTCCTTCACGAGCGGGGTTTCGCGAAACGCTGGAAGTAATCTCAGGAAAATGAAAATGTTTATCCTGCACGAGACTTTATCGTCACGAGAGCTCTTTGAAGGCACAGAACCTGCAACTCTCAGGCAGCCTTTGTGTTGGGTAATGGGCACTGCTAAATTTTGAGAGTGCTAATTAGTCCAAGATAGACAACTCTGCTGTTGACTGTGTCGAACAAATTAGAGATCCCACTGTGACGAGCTGAATAGAAACAATGTTCAAATAACTGCATTTAAATCTCCAAAACCGTAATGTAATTACTGCAGTGACAGGACTACCAGCTGTTTATGGGCCTTTAAATCTGCATAATGAACAGCCCTGTGATCTTGGTGTGCACAGGCGTTTTGGGAGGTTTAACGCAATTTTTCAGGCGCGTTTGGGGTTTTTTCCTCCTTTCCCTGTCCTTTGAGGGGGTGGTTGATCTTTGGAATTTGCCATAGAAGTTGAAGGTTCAACCTTCAATCCCACCCTGGAGCCTGCAGAGCTCCTCTGGATTTGCATCCAAACCCATTGATCTTTAGCAATATCTTGGAAATAATTTCTGTCCCCTCAGTCGCGCTTCTGAACCTTCCCCAAAAGTTCTTTTGGAGCTGCAGGAGCCTGGAGGGTGAGGATTGCTGTTTCTTTGGGTTTTCCTGCACTGGGATTCTCCAGCAGCCCTGTGCCAGAGAGATTTTATTTGGACTGAGGGAGGAGAAGGTGGCAATCAGAGAATTTGCAAAAATCCTGCAGCCTCTCAGGTGAATTCTTGTGTTCTTCACATGGGAGCTTTATTTGGGTCATTTCCCAGCTCCCTTTTCCTCATTCAAACTTTTAATAATGCCACCCGTTCTTTTGGCCTTTTTTGGCTGGCAGCTCTGACTCTAAACTGCAGTCAGGTAATGGAATTGGGAAGAGAAATGAACTGTTTTGAAGCTATTATTAAACTAAGATTAACTCTGCCACACCTTCTTCAAAAGCTGCTATTTTTGGGGGGGAAAATTTCTCTAATGATTTTAGAAAGATTTGGGAAGGGCAGGTGAGATGCTAATTTTTTGTTTTTCTGAATAAAACCCATGAATATTTAAATATCATTTAGATAAAGAGGACTGAAATCTCCAGCAACATCCCCAAAATGATTCTAACATGAAAATATTTTCATAAACCTCTCAACTTTACAGCTTTTTAGAGATATTAGGAACAGTTTCCATAAAGACTGAAATATTGAGGGGGGTCAGAAGTCTCAGTAATAGGAGGAGAGACAAGAGCAGCTGGAAAACCTGGGAACCACCCTCCTGTGCAAGGTTTGGGCAGCACCCCTGGGTGTAGGCACTGCTTTATATACCCTGGATGAATTCCCAGGAAAATCCCATGGGCTCATCAAGCTCAAAATCACATCCACATCTATCTTAAATTCAAGGGCAATTTATTTTTTAGGGGACTGTTGGTTAAAAAACACCCCAGAGTTTAAAAGTTTTCTGCATCCTAAGATTTCTCTGGGCAAAGTGAATTTTTTTAATTTAAAGCACAGTTAAATTAGAGATCCACCACCAGCAGTGCTTTGCTTTTCACACCTCCTCAAAGGCATATTTTAGCTCCTACCAAACTTTGAGAATTCACATTCATGTTAGAAGAAAGTGCATCTATATTGTGTGTATTTTGATAAATTTGGCCTCTGGTTTTCTCTTTTAAGTGCTCCAGTGATTTAGGGGTAAATAGGAAGTCAGGGATTGGTTCCAACACAATAATTTTATCTGTTCTCTGTCTAAATATTTACTGACTTCCCAAGCAGGAGAGTTACTCATCCTCTTGGAGGTGCAGTTTAGCATTAATTAAAATATATTACAGGGACAACCCATTTACATCCATTTACAGCTTGCTTTAGTGGAGATGTGAGACCACTTGTAAATGCCAGAAACCAAGGAGGTTCACAAGGTGTGAATAAAACACCAACGAGGTGATTCAGTCCTCTCTGCCTAAAGCTTTATTTAACTGGTGCATCCCTGGCAGTGCTGAAATCTGAAATCCCTGCTTTTTCCCCTCACAACAGTTGTCTCCAAAAGTCATCCAAGGCTATGAAATCTGATAAGGAGCTTTGATAAGGGACAGCTAGAACACAATTTAGAAGCCTATCAGCT
Source organism: Parus major (assembly GCF_001522545.3). Lineage (NCBI taxonomy): Eukaryota > Metazoa > Chordata > Aves > Passeriformes > Paridae > Parus > Parus major. Next base: position 31,615,171 of record NC_031775.1, on the reverse strand, counting down.
TGGGGAGTTGTCCACCTCATGGCCTATTTGATCTTTGCTTGGTTGGAAAGAGCTTTAATCCAGGACTCCACCATGAGCTCAGCTGGTTATTTCAGCTCTGAGTGTTTGCTGCTCTTCCCCTTTGAAATGTGCTTTTTTCTCAGCTTCTAGGATTAACAATTATTTAAATGCACACATGACTTCTATATTCTCATTTCTACCATTTTTTTTTATTTATTTCTCATTTAATTTCTGAATCCTAATCCTACAATCCATCAAGGATTAACCTTAATGTTTGCATGTGATTTTTTTTTCTCATAAATAGCAAGCTGGGAGATGCTGCAGGAATGTTTAGCCATGAGAATTAACCTCGTGGCTCCACAAAGGGCATTTTTATAACCAAGGTGGATTTATTATTTTCTTGGAGGATTTTCCCCAGAGTCTCTTTTGAATCCATCCCTTCAAAGCCACATTTCTTGTTCCAGAGCAGTGATGGGTCTCCCTTCTGTGCCAGCAGGAGAGGATTATCCTGGAGCAGCAGCACCTGCACAGCTCCCAGCCTCTGTGGTGCTTCCCAAAAATTGAAAATAGAGCCCACCCTGACTTAGGGACTTGCAGGAAAAATACATTTTATCAGTTTATCATGCTGTATAGGGAATAGGAAGCAGGTCTGCAAATCCTTGGATGGCTTTTTCCTCTTCTGGTGGCTACACACTAAGGTCTGCAGTGTTAATGTGTCATCATGCCCCAGCCCTGGAGGAGTGCAGAGCCAGGTTGGATGGGGCTTGGAGCGAGCTGGGATAGTGGAAGGTGTCCCTGGGTCACAGACAATCTGCCCCCTGCACTTTCAGAGTTATTTGGACAGCAGCAGCAGCCAAGTGTTTGTTCCTTTTAAGTGAATCAACATGTAAATGAGCGCTAGAACACTAATAAATAAAAGACAAATGATGTTCTCCTAGCAAATGGAGCATGTGGCTTGTGTGTACTGAAGATTTAACAAGGATGATTAAGTGTAGACAACTGCTGAGTGTGGGAAAGTCAGTCCTGAGGCAGAAGAGGCTTCAGAGCCTCTCTCCTCTCCCAGTTTGTGCTTTGGAAACTGCTCCAGTTGAGAACTGGAAGTGCTGCAGAGCTCCCTTTGATTTTTGATTGGAATGATAGAACATCTCTGCTGTGAGTAAAGGCTGAGGGAAGTGGGATTGTTCAGCCTGGAAAAGGCTCCAGGGAGAGCTCAGAGCCCCTTCCAGGGCCTGAAGGGGCTCCAGGAGAGCTGGAGAGGGACTGGGGACAAGGGATGGAGGGACAGGACCCAGGGAATGGCTTTAAACTGACAATGGGTGGGTTTGGTTGGGATTTTGGGCAGGGATTGTTCCTGGCAGGGTGGGCAGGCCCTGGCACAGGTGCCCAGAGCAGCTGGGGCTGCCCCTGGATCCCTGGCAGTGCCCAAGGCCAGGCTGGACATTGGGGCTGGAGCAGCTGGGACAGGGGAAGGTGTCCCTGCCATGGCAGGGGGGCACTGGGGGGGATTTAAGGTCCCTTCCAATGAAACCAGTCTGTGATTCCATTAATTTTACACAGAGCTACAGCAGTAATCTCATTTATTTCCTAGCTTCCCACCTTGTACAAACACTCTCCCTTCCCACTCAGGACCCATTTTTGCAAGGAAGTGTTAAAATCTCCTATTCCTGAGAACCACCAGCTGCTCAGATCAGAAATGATTTTCCTGTATCCAGGGAAATGCTGATTGGAATTATCACAGATCTCTTCATACTTGATCAGGAAGTAGTAATGTGATTTTCCTCCTTCTAAAGCTCAGGTAATTACCCACAGCTCTGCAAAACAGGTGGAAATTGAATCAGAAATGGCTGTAGCAGGACAGGTTCCTGACACTCTGAGGAGGCAGCCAGGGTGTAACTGAATGCAGGAACCTGTGAGGAAGATTTGGAGAGATTTGGAGAGATTTGGATCTGGTCTTAAGCCTTCAAAACTTGAACCAGAAATGGCAAATTGTGGCTCCATGGAACAAGACATTCAAGATTTCAGTAGGAGCAGATCCCTCCAGCACTAACTTTATTTTCTCTCTGCCAGATAACCTTTTCAAACCAAAGGAGAGAATCATTCCCGAGAAGGAGATGCACATGAGATCTAAAAGGTACAAATTCCTCTGGTTTAGAGTTTGTCCAGGCATTTTTTTCTTCTGTATCAGCTTAGATTTGGGCAGCCCTGCCCTCTCAGCACCTTTTTCCAGGAGGTTCAGACATGGGGCACCCATGGCATGAAAACCAAATCCTCAGCAGGCCCCTCATGTTGAACACCCAAAAATGGAAGCAGTGAGGTCACTTTGGATTTGTTTCTTTCCCCCCTGATTATGGCACAGAGGATGGAAATGACAGCAAATGATGAGGAATGTGGTGTCTGATCTTTAACTGCTGCACTTCATGCAAGGGAAGCTGCAAAAGCCACCCTGAGGAATTCATCCCTGTTTTCTGACACATCCCATTCCTCTTCTCCAAAATACAATCCCCAGCCAAAACAAGCTGCTTCAAGAACTTAAAATTGCAAAATATTATGAGGAGAACCCAAAACTAAACAGGCTTTGTGCTCATGGAAAAGCAGGACTGTCCAGCTTTCTCTTCCAAATCCTGGGAATTTTATCACTGATTTTAATGGGGGAAAAAAAAAATTACCTTTTAATGGCTACACCTGTTATTTTTAGAATTAAAAGATTGTGTTGTCCTTGTTAAAAAGTAATGACAGTGAAAAATGTAAACAGTTTGCAGACTTATAATGATGTTTTCCTTATATTTTAGAAAATTATTTGAAAATGATTGCTTGATATTAATTGTGTGGCATAAGTTTTAAAAAAAATAGTACAGCCAGATCCTGGTTTGAATTTTGTTTATCAAAAATTGAAATCAACTTCACTGAGCTCATTAAAACCTGCTGCATTGAAATCACCTGTTACCATCTCTTTCTTTACTTTTTTTTATTCCAAAATCAGAATTTTCAACAAGATTTGAAACCAGCCAGATTTCACATCAAACCATGATTGTTAATAATTTATCATTCCCGTGCCATAAATCAAATTCAAGCACTAAGAGATGCCCATTACATGTATTGCACGGAAGGCAAACATTCCCTACAGGAAAAATTAATTATTTGTGAGCCCCAGGGATGACAGGAACTCTGCTTTCTGAATTCCTGACAGGATTTATGACAATTTACCTGAGGTTAAAAAGAAACAAGAAGAGAAACAGAAGCGGATCATCATCCAGAGTAACAGGCTGCGTGTGGAGATGTTTAAAAAGGTGAGAATTTTCTGTTCTTTCTGGAGGAAATCGGGCCAATAAATAAATAAATTTGAAGTCTGGGCTGCCAAATCCACCTCACCTCCTGTATCACTAAAGGTTTCTATCACCTCGTGGATTTTAACAATATTTTAAAGCACTTTTGCATTATTTTTTTCCCCTAGCAATTACTGGACCAGCTCCTTCACAGAAACACGGAGTGACAAAGGAGCCTCTTTCCCATCATCCTAATTGGATCTCGAGTGCTTTTGACTGCTAGATAAGCCATAAAATTAACTGTTATCTCAATTACCTGGAGGTATTGTTCTTATCTTTGGCTCTTTGTATAAAGAAATATCATTTATGTTTCAATTGAAATTTTAAGGCAACTTTCAAGTAATCAAAAACAGCCTAAAAGGGAGCACAGCTGTTCCAGAGCATCACCTTTTGGGCAGTTTACCCAGAGGAAATAATTTTAAGAATTTTGAATGCAAATACTGAATTACAGGGGTATTATTTATCCTAATCTTTTTTTAAGAAGCACACTTCTCTGTAGCAATAGCCCAGTGTTTATAAGATGTGGAAAACTTATTTCTCTGAAGTATTTTATTAATTGATTTCCTGTGAGTTAAATCCTTGAAGAAAACTGTTATTTGTTATGTTTAGGAACCAGTTGAAAAAGCATTACCACATCATCAGAGCAACAGCAGTTTCACATTAATATTTAACATTCCAAAAGGGACCAATATTTCAGCTTTCTGAAGAACTCCAATCCTGTTCATAGAGTGAAACTACCTAGCAAGCTCTCCCATTAAAAAACAATATTTAAATATTTGTTTATAACACTTTTTTTCACATTTTTTTCATTGTAATATGGGTTTTACTCCACTTCTGTGAGCACGAAGCATTTCTAGAAATGGCAAATGAAGGAGTGGTGCCAAGAAGGATGTTTGCATCAAAACTTGCAGAACTCAAACCAGCTGTCATGTTTCCTCCAAAAAAATATTTAAATCTTTATTTGTACATGTTGGAAGTAAAAACAAGCAGCTCACAGAGCAATGGAGTTTATTTATGGAATAAAGTATGAGGATAATATTGATCCAACCGCTGTGTTTTGATTTGGGGCTGTTAAATATAACACAATTATTGAAACTGCCTGAGAAGTCGTGCCTTTGTACCCACAAATCCCAGGGGAAGAAAATACTGCCCCTAAAAATCACTGCAAGTGTTAAATTTTGCTGCACAAAGTTTGAGTAGGGGTTTGAATGAGGCTGGAATTTGGCCTTTGATAGTTCTGCTTTGTTTTCCTAATCCAGCCTGAGATGTAAGGTCAGGATTTTTTGGAAGAGAGATGTTTGTGAGCCACTGGGATAACCTCCAGCTGGGTGACCTGTGCTGGACACAGGGACCTGGGGATATTTTGTGCTCTGTTTCTGTTGGATTATTTTGCCTTATTGTGTTTCAGCTCCCCAGTTAACCTAGGAATAATGACGACAATTTTTGCTCTCAGAGAAGACAGAGATCTGTTGAACAAATATATTGCATTCCAGATAGATATCCCAAAAAACTCATCAATAGTTTAAACCAATTGGAGAGGATGTGGAAGGTAAGGCAGTGAGGAAGGGCCTGACAGCGTTTTTCCCTGAAAAACATCTTTTTAACCAAGGAAGTCATTCTGTGCTGGAAACCAAAGCCAAGGCTGGACCACAGATGACTCCAAGTAGAACTCAGAAAAGGGACACCAAGAGGGATTCTCCTTCAAGCTTTCATCCAGTTCGAGCTCACTATGACCAAAGACATTTCCTATAGAAACAGTGCCCAGATTCTCCTTTATTTCAGTAGAAACTGGACATTTCTCCCCTTGGACTCCTCACTCTCTGATTTTTTGCACTTCAGGAAGATGCAGCTTTGGTTCATCAAGTCTGTACCTTCAGGTGTGTTATTTCCTGCACATCTGGGAATAGAGGAATATTATTTACATTTCACCCTGCTTTAGTGTCTGCCCTTAGGCCTGCCTGGGGTCTCACCCTAAAGCCACAGCAACATATTTTGGCATGGAGAGAAAACATTTGGAGTTTGGTATCCAGGGAGGACACAGCAAAATAATCAGTTCCAGGTCAGGGGAGTCCCCGGGGCTGGGGCTGACACCAGAAGGGAGCCCCAAAACTTTCCCCACTTCTTCTCTGGCAGAGAGGAAGAGACAGGATCTTCCTCATTGGGAATGAGAGTGTTTTCCATGGAAATCAGGCATTTATCCTGCAGGATACCCAGGAATTCAAAGGAGATGGTTTCATCTACCAGTGTGCCCCTCCTCTGTGCCCATATGTAAATTTGTGTTAATAAATAACTGTATTTGACTTGCTTCCCACTGTGTGGCTGGGAACATCAAGCAGAGGAGCTGATCCTCCTTGGAAATCATGGCACTCAGGTGATCCCTGTGAGGGTGAGCATTTCCTGGGAAGAACAGCACAAGCTTCAGGTGGGATTTTACCCTTTGGCACCGTCATGGATGAGCTGACCAGGGAATGACACCTTGAGTGATTTCCTCTCCCTCCTTGAGGGCAGGGTACAACATTCACCTGCTGCATCCTCACCTCCCCTGGCTCAGGAGCAGCTCCTCTAGCTCACAGCATGAAGCCAAGTGCATCAATCAAACAAAGAAAATCCTCTAGGTTTGTCAAAGGGTTATTTCCAAATGTTTTTATTTTCTCTACAGATGATTTTTAAAACCTGCAGGACAAATCTGTGGCAGTCTGAGGTGGAATTTCTTTTGTACAAATAAGCTAGTGAGGAAAATGGATGATGCAAATCACTGTCTGGGAATGTTTAGCATGGTAGAAAACCTGTGCTTCAGAAAACCAAAAATTATCTCTGTTGCAAACCTAATTTCTCTTTCCGGGCTTGAGAAAAATAGTTATCTGGTAATGTATCCAGCAAACAATTCTGATATTCATTTGAGCTCTACAATCCAATCATTGTGATGGAAAATGGACTGTGCAGGAAATTGTCACTTCAGGAAAACAGAAGCCTCCCAGGAATAGCCCTGGACTAGCAGACATCAGCTTGAGGAAGTTCAGAGTCAGGGAAAAAGAGGTGGGATCTCCCTTTGGACTTGCAGGCTCTTCAAAGAGCCCATTTACCAGCAGATAACAGGAAAATTGGAGGTCACCCACCCTTGTCAAGCTGGAATTTTCCTTCTTGTTGGAGAAATTTGCAGACTGAGTTCAAGTTCTCTGGGTGTTGGTGCTGTGCCTTTGGGAAGGACACATCAGCATTTAGAACAATGCTGGTTTGGGGGAGATTTGGGGTGGTTTGGGGGCATTCAGGCACTGAGCCTGTGTGGAGCTGTCAGCACATTGCCTTGGCATTGTCCTTCCCAAACACAGAACCTCCCCATAGGGTTGGAATTCTGCGTGAGTGGAAATGGAGCCCACATGGGGCACGCACGGCATTGGAGGTGTGCAAGACACGGTGTCTGCTTGACAGAAAAACCTCCTTAAGGGCTGGAACTCATTGTAACCTGCAGGACTGAGGGTTCCAGTGCTGTGGGGATTTATTTAAACCCAAATATTTTCCTGTGTATGTGTATGCAAGTCATTAGTTACATCTTGGAGTTTACTCAGCTGCTCAGATAGATGAGGAGAATGTCTGGGTAAGACTTTCGAGGGGTTTTATTGTTGGATATCTGGGACTGGTCACGTTAATGTTTTCTGGGAGAGAGCTGATTTACAAGGAAAACAACACACAAAAGCAGGGATAAAGTTCCTGGCAGCCCTCTCCAGAGGAAACCATTCCTTGAGCCAGCCCTTGCAGTGAGAGCTCCACGGCTGGAAATAGAGCTTGCCTCATCTGCAGGGGTGTTTGCCCCTCTGACTGCAGGGACAGAAGGGCCTGTGTGCTTTGAGGGGTGGGTGATTTTCTCCCCAGGAGCACTGAGCAGCCCCTTGTCCCTGCTGGAGCCCAGCAGGATGCAGGGATGCCCCACAGGGTCACGTTTCTCCAGGCACTGGGACTCCAGCCTGTGTAGTTCCTTGCTGGTTTGGGATGTGGCCGGATCCTGTGGGATCCCCCTGTCCTGGCCACAGGTCAGCACAAGGAAATGGGGGTTGGGGAAGTCAACATTCCCCATCTGCAGCCCCATGAAGAAAGGGCATTTATTTCAACTGAAATGCAAATATACCTGAGTGTAAAACTGGATCAGAATGAAAGAAGCTACAGAAAATACATCAAATTTACTATTGGCAGAGGAGCCCAGTGCATGAATAGAAATATTTATTAAGGCTTGGTTTAAATATGTGTCTATTTATACCAAAATCACAAAAATCTCACAGGGAGAGGAGCCTGTGCTGCTCAGAGTGGTGCCACTCTGCCCCTGGAGAATTGAGGTGCCAATGTTGGGTTCTGGAAGGGGAATTTGTCTCCCAGCTGGAGGTATTTTGGCAGGTTGTGCTTTTATCTCTATCAATTTGAGTTTAGCTGTGATAGAACTGTTGGAATAAGCTTGTCATGTGTATTAGGAAGGAATTGTTCCTGGCAGGGTGGGCAGGCCCTGGATCCCTGGCAGTGCCCAAGGCCAGGCTGGAGCAGCCTGGGACAGGGGAAAATGTCCCTGCCCATGACAAGGGTGGCACTGGATTGGATTTGAGGTCCCTCCCAACCCAAACCATTCCATGGTTCTGCACAAAACCTCATTTTTATGTTGAGAATACAAAGCATCCTCTCTTTTTTTTAGGTCAGGAATTTTACTTTTCCGAGTTCTCCTTGGCTCCATTCCAAAGCTGTGGGAGGTAGAATTACTTCATACTCATTTTAGATGACCCACAGAATAAGATAATGAGGTGTATCATCTCCCTACCAGCTGCACAGTGATTAAAAAGTAAAAAATTATAAAAAAAATAAAAACAGGAGAAGAAACTGCACCAATTTTCTCATGGTACACAGAGTTACATAAAATGATATAAAATAGGAGAAGTGCAACAAACTGTTTGAGGATGGTGTTGCATAGATAGGAATATGTAAAACAGCTCTTAATTGCAGAAATTTGCTGGATATATTAAAAAAAAATTGTCACAGGATGTATTTTTAGACTTCATGTTTAAAATACTTTTATTTTCTGCAGTATCTTACCATAACTAGACTTCAGTTAATATATAATTACAGGGTGCACACACCTAGCACAGAGAGGCTGCTCCGTGGTTCTGGAGTTATTTCAAATCTGGCTTGAGAAATTGGTATAAAGTAGCGACAAATATTTTGGAAAGCACTTTGTCTTCAACTTCTTGCTTGGGCCATCTGCTGTTTCACCATCTAATGGGTTTCTGCAGCTGTGCTTGACTGGGGAGACATCCATTTCTATTTCATGTTTCTGTGGTTTTCCAGAACTTTTTTGTGCCCTAAAGTGAGCACTTTGTATCCACGATGTGGGGAAAATGAATAAAAATCCTGACCAAGGGGTGGTCAGGGGAATAGTGTCCAGTCTGGATGGGGGCTAATTTTGTGATTGCCTGATAATGGTGTCTGGAAGGAAGGTCCCTCAGCAGTCATTTAATTTATTGTGATATGTAACAGTGGCCAGGGAGTCAAACAAAAACCATATTGAGGACACAAGTCTGGTTTTGTAACTGGGTTGTCCTCTGAAATTGTGTCACTGAGGAAGGAGGCTGAGAGATGTGGTGGAGACAGATTTTGCCATGATTTGGGGGAGAAATGATGAGAAAAAAGCAATATTCTGGTTAAATCCCAGGTTGGCTGCACCTGCAGCTGGCTTTGAACAATCCTGGAGTCACAGAGTGGGGTGGAAGTGACCTGAAATTCATCCATTCCCACCCCAGCCATGGCAGGGACACCTTCCCCTGTCCCAGCTGCTCCAAACCCTGTCAAACCTGGCCCTGGGCACTGCCAGGGATCCAGGGACAGCCCCAGCTGCTCTGGGAATTCCATCCCAGCCCCTCCCCACCCTCCCAGGGAACAATTCCTTCCCAAAATCCCATCCAGCCCTGCCCTCTGGCACTGGGAGCCATTCCCTGTGTCCTGTCCCTCCATCCCTTGTCCCCAGTCCCTCTCCAGCTCTCCTGGAGCCCCTTCAGGCCTTGGTTTCAAGTTCTCCCTGGATCCTCCTCTCCTCCAGGTGAACAATCCCAGCTCTCCCAGCCAGAGCAGAGGGGCTCCAGCCCCCTGTTCCTGGATTTATTTGGGTTGGAAAAGCCCTCTCAGACCATCAAGTCCCTGAGCCCAGCAGTGCCAAGTCCACGTCCCCAAGTGCCACCTCCTGTTCCCCACAGCCCCCAGTGCCAGCCCCATCCTGCCCAGCCCTGCAGTCAGGGGCAGATTGTGCTGCAGATTTCCAGTTTTTGGGGAATAACCAGAGCTTGGCTGTGACATCCACAGGAGTTCTCCATGAGCAGCCTCGTTCCAATGAATACCAGAGGAACTGGTAACAAATCCTCACTGAGGGGAGCCAAATCTGGACTGGACGTGTAACGCTGCTGGGAGCACACCTCTAATTTTGGTGTTTGCCATTAGGTGCAAATACAACTTGGAGGGCTCATTGGCCTGAATGGAATTAGATGGATAATTATGGGCTGCCTGCTCTATTCAACACCATTAGCTGCTCTTACAAAACCAACATTTGACTGCTATTTGTTTTACTTTTGAGAGGTTTTGCTGTGTTTGGGGCTCAAAGTTGTGCAACAGAACCTAAGAGAAAATGCCTGTAATAAAGAAGCTCTGTTTCATTCTTCCCTTCATAAATAACAGGAGATTAAGACCTAATTGATTTCATTCTCCTGTGATGGATACCACAGTAATTTTTAATGATTTCTCTCAAGTTTCCCATTAGGAATATTTATTTTTCTTTAAAAATGCCCCCAAATATGCTGTCTTCCTAATTTACTGCCCCAGCTTTTATGATGATGGATGTTGCATTGTTCTGTGGTTTGCAGAGGGCTAGACAGGAATATTAAAAATATACGACTTCATAATTTTTAGTCTGACTTGAATGCTGTCCTCTTGTGAGACATGTAAAAATTTGTGGCTTTTTTTCTTTCTTTTGTTTTCAGGGAGACAGTGAAATTTGAGGCAACAGATCAAAGCACTTATTCTCAATGTCTAGTCTGGAGTAAAAAAACCCCAACCCCCCCCATATTTAATGGGTTACTTGTTGGATTTAAAGGGATTTTAGCACAGGACACCTTCCTGACATATTGTCAGGAATGTCCTGTTTGATATCAGGATCTTGCTGGAAAATCTTCCAGTATTGAAATTTCTGGGAAAGTCTAAAATGATGTTTCTTCCCCCATGGAGGTTTAGGGCTGTGCAGACATCCCAAAGATTGTTTATTTATTTGTTTGGGTTTTATAAAGGTCTTTGCTCATGTGGTGCTAAAACAGAATGTTCAGCTCCCAGGGCTTTTTCCTCTTCCTGGAGGAAAGCTGGAAGAGGAAAATGTTGATGGGCAATTTCCTGTGGGGTAAAGTTGGGAACGAGGGAATCACAGAGAATCCCGAGTTGGAAGGGACCCACAGGGATCACCCAGTGCAGCCCCTGTCCCTGCACAGACCCCCCAACAATCCCACCTGGCCATCCCTGGGTGTCCAAACTCCTGGAGCTCTGGGAGCCTCGGTGCCCATTCCCTGAGAGCCTGGGCAGTGCCAGCCCCTCTGGGGGAAGAACATTTCCCTGAAATCCAACCAAACCCTCCCTGGCCCAGCTCCAGCCGTTCCCTGGCTCCTGTTCCTGTCCCAGCCTGGAGCTGCCCTCAGGAGGAGCTGCAGACCCCCATGAGATCCCCCCTCTGTCTCCTCCAGCTGAGCAAACCCAGCGACCTCAGATGTTCCTCTTCTGGCCCCTCCAAACCCTTCCCCACCTTTATGACTCTCCTTTGGACACTCTGGTAGATTTGCACCCTGAGCCCAGCAGTGTTGGGATGTTGGGACTGTGGGGTCAGGGTTTGGGGGTGCAGGGGTGCCCCAGGGTGGGGAGGTGCTGGTGGTGCTCACCAGGAGCTCGGTGTTTGCCTGACCGAGGCTTTGTGCTGCAGGAAAAGAACGTGGGAGCTTTGGGGGTTTGTGTTTTAACTGCTGAAGAATTTCAGGGTTGCTGTTGTTGCTGTTAAGGTCCTGGATCCTTGCAGGGGTGGATTTCTTTGTTTGCTCTTCCCTGAGCTCCTCTTGGCTTTTTCACCCCTGGCCCCGTGACAGCCGCCTGCAACGGGCTCTGTGCAGCTTCCCCATAAAGAACTCCATGGAGCTTAATCAGCATTAAAGCAGAGCTTACTCCCCTGCCTTGCTAGAGAAAAGGAGCTGCTTTCCAAAATTATATTGCCCGTGGAGCAGCAGGACAAACTGGGCAGGGAAAACAGGAGAAGAGGAATGTGATGAGCCCATGGCACTCAGCATCAGGCCTGCTGTCCTTCCAGGTACAAACGATGCTGGCAGGGAATGCTCTCCAAACACAGCTGAATGGAAGGGGTTTGCTCTCTCTGATTGTGTTTTATTCCTGAGACAGATTGAAAATCCTGCATCTCATTTATTAAATGCAGAAAGAAATTCAGGATGGCTTTGTCAGTTCTGTTTATGCTTGAATTTAGTGTTACAGTGCTTTATCACTTAGACAAGGCAGGAGATGGTTTAGTTTCTTTCTTTATTTCAAAAAAATCTGTTTTAGTGTGTAATTCCATGTTATATCTTGTTTTGCCATAGCAGTTCAAGGCTCTCTACAAAGGACCATGTTACTCCAAATAGCTCCACAAAATCCCAGCTTCCTAAGTGTGTCCTTTTCATTTGTGCAGCAAGGGAGAAACTTGAGCAAATCCTTGGTTCTCAAAGTCAGAACATCCCAGAATGGTTTGGGTTGGAAAAGACCTTGAACATCATCCAGTGCCATGGTCAGGGACAACTTCCTTTATCCCAGGGTGCTCCAAGCCCTGTCCAACCTGGCCTTGGGCACTCCCAGAGATCCAGGGGCAGCCACAGGAGAAGCCTTTTCCTGTCCCTGGGCTCTGCTGGGTCCCAGCTGGGCACTGGAGCCCTTTATTTTGGATGAAGTGATGCACCATGGCCTCATGGCCAGTGGAGGAAGCAGCTCTGGCTGGAGCCAGGCACAGCCTGCTCTGCCCCCTCTTGCTCTTCCAGCTGCATTGGCCAACTCACAGTTTTGGGACAGAAATTCCAGATGAATCCAATATTATAGGACCTTTAGGACAGGAGGGGAAAATCACAACCAAAGGAGAGGAAGGCAGGGATGGATTTATGGGTGATGGAACAGTGAGATTGCTGATCTCACATTGCATTTCCTGGGTGTCACAGAGTGGTGCGGACTCATTGTGCTGCCCAGGGCAGCTCAGCAGCTCCTCAAGGCATGCACAGAAGGTGGAAACCTGCCCCTGGAGACTGGGAAATCCACAGAATCCATCTCTCAAGTATGTGCAGCAAACAGGATTTACAGCCAGGGCTTGATTTCAGAGCTCAGCCCTGGTGGATGCTACTCCGTGTCTGCAGGCTGGGACAGAGCAGAGCAGAGCTCTGTGGCTAAAGGTCAGCCTGGATTATGCTCTATCTATGCCTGTTAATTATAGAGGACTGTAATTGTCCACTGCAGTCACAATTCAGCAGGATCTTGATTGTGCAGAGAGTTAATGAAGTGAGGGAGGACTGGAGACACAAAGTCTCAGCAGCTGGCCGGGGGACGCACAGATTTCAAAGGGAAAAGCTTTTTTGTTTTGTTTTGTTTACTCTGAGAAGGAAAAACTTTAGCCTGGAGGCCCCAAAACTGTAGATCCCTGTAGCTAAGCCCAGACAAGTCCTCATGCATTTTGGCACATAGGGGAATTAAAAAAAAAATAAAATCTGGATGATACTCAATGCTGTGATTACAGTGAGGTTTCCTGGATATCCAAGAGGGGATCACGGCTGATCTGGGAAGATGTGAACACAGAGTTACAGAGGTGCTTTCTGCCCTACAGAACCTCTTATCCTGAAATTGTTCAGCTCTTTGGAGTGAATTAACCTCTCTCCATTTAACTCTGTAATGCAAGGGATGCAAATCCTGCTCTGCCAGAGAAGGGCAGCAGACAGCTTTCCTTTTCCACCTTTTTTCCTTTTCCTTTCCCTTTTCTCCTCCTCCACACCCCATAGCATTCCATAACCCATCTGGCAATTAATACTAATTAATTTACATTGCCTTGGAGCTAATGTTACCAGAGCATCACAGTATCACAGCCTGAAGGATTTATTTCCACTTAATCGATTGTCTCTCCACTCCTCATATTTTTTCCCGGTTGTCTCCATCACTCATTAATTCCTTCTGAGAACTCCTTTAACCAAGGAGGAACTAATGGAAATTCGTGTTTCCCTCGGTGCATCCTCCTCCTTGCTGGTGTCTGTGTGTTAATCTTGTTTCCAGGTAAGTTATTCCACACTGCTCCCTTCCCGATTGCTCTCCTCCGGACTGACCTTTCCAGTGCCAAGCGAACTAAAGCTCCTGGTGAATCCCTAATTCGATAAGCAGAGGCCCAGCCAGCCGCCTGTGTTGTCACACGGTCAAATATTCACCGTTTCAGATCACCAGTGCCCTTTACATCAAATTCTTTCCGCACCTAAATGCGAACTGCGAGTTGAGCTGGCTCGCTGTGACCTGCGACAGGGACACGGTGACAAGTCGGGGCAGGGGGAGGGAGAAGGGAATGACAACAGGTAACGATGAATGCAGGGCACATTCCTGCAAGCATCTCCAATTCTCACATCCTCCGGCTAAAAAATGCCTGGGAAGTGTTTCCAAACCACTCCCGAGGGTCACGCAGGTCAGAGGCGCTCCTGATAGGATCTGGGAGATCCTTGTCGCTTCATTCCTTGGATATTCCTCCGGCCACAGGTGACCCGGAGCCCCCAGGGACAGCTTTTCCTGCTCTCACCTCCAAGCACAGACGTGCTCCAGCAGCAGGATTAGTTCTCCCCCGCTTTTAGGTAATGCCTGGCTCGCTTTTCCTGCAGAGGTTCAAAGCCAAAAGCAAAGTGTCCATAGGAAAGGAGAAAAAAGGGTGCTGTGCCAGGTTCCCCTTGCCCAAAGGGGTAAAAATTAGGAATAAAAAGAGGATTTAGCTGTCCTTATGCTGTTGCTACTGCAGGAGTGGTCTGAACTAACACACAGTGGAGTGAGTGCTTTGGAAGGAAAAATGAAGAAAAACAAAATACAATAAGCAAGATGAGGGGGGATAAAAATGACAGGGGGGAGCATAAAAAAGGAACAGCAGAAGATAAAAAGGTAAAAAAATTCCAAAAGCAGTGAGATACCTCCACATCCCCCTCCCTCCATTCCTC